>NW_026781303.1:0-115000 GCF_030144855.1 Hypanus sabinus
GCTGTATTTTCTGTGATGTACCGGGGATCTGTGACAGAATAAACGAAATTCATTGAAATCCGTCGATAGATATAAAAGACCACCTGTGTTATCCACAACAATATGAAGCTACCGGTTATGCTGAAGAGCAAAACTATGGATCTGTGTCGATTCTCCATCTCCCGGTCCTTGTCATTCTCTTCACTCTTTTGCCCCGGAGCCTCCTGCGGGCTCGACTGGCCGCTAGAATCCGCCTGACCGTCAGAATATTGAACAGGAAAATCAGAAAGAATGCGATACAAGGGGTTGAAATGCGGTGAAACATCGTAAATGCCGCCCATGAGGGAGAGTTTTTATAGCTCGATGTAACAGCACAATGCCAGGGAACACCATCAATCATTACCAAAGGCTCGTACACAAAGCTCCAGGGAACACATTCCAGACAGGCCAGCAGACTCACTGTCCCGATAACCACAGCCGCCGTTCTTTCGGTGCAATATTTTGTTTTCAGCTTCTCACAGCAAATAGCCACAAATCGGTCGACGGTGAAAGCGACAGTCAGCCAGACTGAGGCTGCAGTGCTCGCAAAAATTAGCCATCTGCCGAGTCTGCACAGAGGGGTGAGGAGCAGGAATGATCGGGGAAAATAAATCTCAGCAGTCCACCTCAGTAGCGGATCAGAGATAACGACCAGGAGATCGGCCGCGGCCATTCCCATCAGATAGTGAGTGACACATTTGGAGAGACCGCACTTTCCGCGGGACAGAATCACAATCGCCACCGAGTTCGCTGGAAGAGAGACAGAACAGCAAGTTGAAAAATACTGAGTAGAAATTAATGATTCTGTTTAATCCTGTAATATTTGCACTTTATTGCTGCATTTAGCGGTAGAAGGGTGAGACAGATTGTAGTGACAGCGTAGACAGAGAAGGAGTTCACACAGTAAATAAAGTCAATGTGAGCTGAATTCAGATTCCTTACTGATGATCGTAATCTGCAGTCAGTTGAAAGCTAAAACTGGGTAACTACCCCCTCACAGTCTATAGTGGGTGGAATATTTTCTACCGGCGCCTTCCCGGTCTCGTGTCAACTGAGTGAATAAATTCGGACACGAATGGAGGGATTCTTCCGTTAGAAACTCATCGGCTTCCAGGGTGTTCCTTGTCAGCGACAGGACACCGAAAAACGGAACAGAAGCAGGAAATGCTGGAAACATTCATCCAGGCAAATCAAAATATGTGGAAAGCAGGTAAAGTGAACATTGACAGATTCCAACAGGTACAGCGCAATCTAAATCTACCTGACAGACAGACAGAAAGACTCCCACCGAATCCAACTCAACAAAGCGATGCAAATCTCGCTGCCGCAGTCAGATGTCTGTATGCGTCAGATGTGAATATAACAGAATGCATTTCACAGTATTGATAACCGTGTTTCACCGAGTCAATTGCGTCAACTTACTCACCGACTTCATTGTACTGTCCACCACAGCTTCACATTCAGCCACAGTGCTCACATTTACTTAAAAAAAGCCACGAGTTTCATGCAGCAACGTGGACCTCCTCACATTGTCTACAGCGTTACTACCAACCGGTAGTTCGATCGTGACACCTCTCCGCAGACAACCGCTCACATAGAAACACAAACAGTCAAATGCTCTCATCTCCGCGGGCTGTGTAAACAGAATACACCCAAATACAGTGCAGCTTCTACAAGACCAAAAGCACAGAGAACCAAGCATCCCACTATTGAACAGAAACGTCTAGAAGAACAATGCCTAATCTATTGAATTCCACAGATGTTGGCTGTTTCGTTAAATTTCTGCAGCAGTTTCTTTTCGATCTAGATTCCAGAATCCACTTTCCCAATGTTTCCTTTCCATTCCTAATACGCGGAACACGGTGACTGGGCAGCGAGAGTGGAAACCAGCGACAGGGATAATCACAAGGCTGGAATTAACAATTCCCACCAAGAGCAGCTGACACTGCGGCTTACCGAGAATTCCAAAGACTGAAATGGAAGGATAGTAAACTTCTCGAATCCGCAAGCTGATTGGATACACCATTTCAGTGAGAATCTGTGACCTCTGTTAATCCGAATTCACAGCTCTGGCAGACACTCTGACCTGATACATTCAAAACGGGGCTGATTTATACAAAGGATCCGTCTCCAGAGACACGGTTATACCTCTGACTAACTTATATATTTATAGTTACCTGAAGAAGCACTTTAATTCAACACAATTGTCTCTGATGTAACAATTAGGCCGATTGAAAACAAATAATCAACATTCTTTGCCATTACCTCAGCAGTGACTCATCTGGCGGAAATAATGCCGGAACTCCAGTGACAAAGGCTGAGTTTTGCACGCGGTGCAACTTTTTTACATTTCACGTTTTTATTGTAACAACGTTTTTACTGTAAACAGAGTTCACCGACACCGACCCAAAATTCTGCCCCTGCGGTTTCCCATTTCCAATTGTCCGTCAGTCCTTTAATATTTTCCTGGCCACACACACACACATATACATCCAAACATATTCAAACGGGCATATGCGGACACGCCTGCAACATATGCACAGACACAACGACTGTGCTTTGTCATAGAATAGCCACATTTACTGAGTCCCTCCAGAATTTTGTGATATTGCAGATGCAATAGACTACTATAAGCATCTCAAATCTGACAGATGTCAAAAGTAAGTTGTTTCAATATTCAAAGGAATGTGCAGACCTGATAAATAACAATAAAAAAACACGGTGCTCTGAATTGGAAGATAAATCAATGCAGGAAGGCTGGAAGTGATTGACAAGCGGCAAATACAGTATTTACTCTGTGTGTGTGTGTGTGTGTGTGTGTGTGTGTGTGTGTGTGTGTGTGTGTGTGTGTGTGTGTGTGTGAGTGTGTGTGTGTGTGTGTGTGTGTGTGTGTGTGTGTGTGTGAGTGTGTGTGTGTGTGTGAGTGTGTGTGTGTGTGTGTGTGTTTCTGCGTGTCTCTGTGTGTGTGTGAGTGTGTGTGTGTGTGTGTGTGTGTGTGTGTGGTTGTGTGTTTCTGCGTGTCTGTGTGTGTGTGTGTGTGTGTGTGTGAGTGTGTGTGTGTGTGTGTGTGTGTGTGTCGGTGTGTGTGTGGTTGTGTGTCTGCGCGCATGTGTTTCGGTGTGTGTGTGTGTGTGTGTGTGTGTGTGTGTGTGTGTGTGTGTGTGTGTGTTTCTGCGTGTCTGTGTGTGTGTGTGTGAGTGTGTGTGTGTGTGTGTGTGATTATGTGTGTGTGTGTTTCTGCGTGTCTCTGTGTGTGTGTGTGAGTGTGTGTGTGTGTGTGTGTGAGTGTGTGTGTGTGTGTGTGTTTCTGCGTGTCTCTGTGTGTGTGTGTGTGTGTGTGTGTGAGTGTGTGTGTGTGTGTGTGTTTCTGCGTGTCTGTGTGTGTGTGTGTGTGTGTGTGTGTGTGTGAGAGTGTGTGTTTGTGTGTGTGTGTGTGTTTCTGCGTGTCTGTCTGTGTGTGTGTGTGTGTGTGTGGTTGTGTGCGCGCATGTGTTTCGGTGTGTGTGTGTGTGTGTGTGTGTGTGTGTGTGTGTGTGTGTCGGTGTGTGTGGAGGTCTGTTGTTTACTAGGAATTGCATTATATGACTCTATAACAGCTGAGGCAAATGACATAAATCTGATGGACCGATGGTCGTCTTTCCGTGCTCTACAATTCTTGGTCCATCCGAGCGAACAATCCAGCAGCCTTTAATTCGAAAGGTACCAACAATGCTTCACAATTTGTTCGTGTGAAAGGGAGGGATTTGTTTCATTAATTTACAGTTAATACATTTGTTGAACTGATTTGATTTCCCTTTGTTCTGAATGTTTCAGGGCAGCCTGATCTATAATACTATGTTCCAGGTTTCCACAGCATAGTCAGATGTTTATGCGGCAAAGGAGCGACTACGTCCATAATGTGTGTGCCAGAATCTGTCTCCTTCAATTCAGCATTTGTCCTGTCGCCTGCTCTGCCTCGGTGCTGCTTCAAGTGCTTACAGAGATGGCCATTACATGACAGCACCATCCCCTCAGGCCGTGTGTTTCCAGATCGGTACCTTCAGAGGGAATTATTCTTCAAATCCCCTCTACCCCTCACGCTCCTCTACTTAAAACTCTGTCCCCTTAATTATACAGATCTCTCTCTCTCTAGATAACAGGCTTTTAACGGACAGTAAAGTACCCTTCATTTCAACTGACCAATGCTTACCCGAGTCAGTCCTATTTGCCTGCCTTTGACCCATATCCCTCTGAATCAGTCCTATCCGTAACTCTCTCTATATGCCTTTCAAACTCAGTAACTGAACCCCCCCCCCCCCCCCCTTACCACTTTCTCTAGTGACTCCTTCCACATCTCCATTACTATCTGTGTTGGAAATGTCCCTCACGTCACCTTTCAGTGTTTCTCCACTTATCTGAAACCTAAACCTGCTGGTTTTACACACTTTGTGCTTGGAAAACCTGTGGCCATTCACACTCTCTTCAAGACGGAAAAATGCTCAAGCCAATGCAGGATCTACGAGAAACACAGACGGGCCCATAATCTCCTCTTCAGAGAAGCTTCCCTCTTTGAACAGTGTGGCACAAGATACGTACACATTTAACACACTGAAGCCAGCACAACTGATGTTTTAAAAAGGACTTGGAAGTAAGACTACTGTTCAATGCCCGGCTGATAACACATGAAATCATTAGATGCCTTTTTATCTCCCTGTTTCTGCACCTTCAAGGATCTACTCACTGAAATATGAATGTTGGAAAAGCTGGAAGCAATTCAGAAGCCACGGGTGGATACATCCAAATAAGAAGTGTTTTAAAGCATGTCGATAGGGTGATTAAGAAGGCTTCCTTTTATTGTTCCAGATATTGAGCTCAAATGTCAGGAGGTTAAGTTTCGTTAATAAACCCCTAATTTGGCCACACATGTAGTGTTTGTTACAATTTAATTCGCCCCTATATAGAAAGGATGTTGAGGCCTTGGACAGGGCGCAGAAGAGTTGTTGCGTAGTTTATAGTACATGTGCTATAAGGAAAGCTGGCTGAACGTAGGGTACTTTCTCTGCAGCGGCAGACGGTGAGGGGAGATATGGTGGATTTTCATATTATAATGAAGGGCATAGAAAGGAGTAGTATGGGCATATCACTTTCCCATGATTGAAATATCTAACAGCGGAGAAAATGCATGCAAGTCGTTGTAATGTAGTTTCAAGAGATTGTAAAGGTAAGTTTGTTACTGAGAGAGTAGTTGGATGCTTGGTGGGGCCATGCACTTTCTGGCTCGACTCCTGGTGGGCATAATCTGCAACTTCGGTGTACCCATCTGACAAATTATCTGTTCACAGCGTCCTGGACAATCTTTGGTCAGTTGATCCCTTATTTTGTCTTATCTAGATCCCTTATTTTGTCAGTCGGAAGTGGCTTCAGATGCACTTTCCTATTGCAGAGGTATCGGGAACACATATCGATTCCCTGATCTCCCATATATTCTGGCAGTGCTTGTTACTGCCACAGCTGCTGCAATAGGGAGACGAATTCTGAAAAAAAAGCTCTGCAATTTGACTTTCCAGAGTTCATCTTTCGTTTCTCTGCCAACATTTCCAGTTCGTCTCTTTTCCGGTAGATCTTTTAGCAACCCTCTTCACTAACTACATTGCAGCAATTTTTGTGTCAACCGTGCAGTTTGCTGGCTTCTCTCGACAGCTCTTTTAAAAAATATTGGCTCATCTCCAGTCCTTTGCCACATCATGTGTGATTAAATAAAGCCTCCAGTAATCTGCTGACTTGCCACATTCACTCAGTAACCTCGGATGTATCTCATCAATGTCAGGCCATTTATCCGCCTTGCTATTCTTTGCGAGACCGGACACTCCGATCAGCATGTTATCAACATGCCATGGAATATCAAACTATCTTTCCTGATCTTTCCATCCACCATTAATTTCTCTTTAATGAATATTGACGTTAAATATTAATTTGATGTTGTTTCCCACTTTCTCCGGCTTCAAGCCTAAGTCTAAGTATCCTCACCTGTCCTTGAGTTGTCCTACCTTCTTATCTTCTCCACGGTGCTTCATTTGTTCATTTTAATGTATGTAGAAAGTGCCTTGGCATTTTCTGCAGTTTCGCTCAGCAAAATAATTGAAGCTCTCCTACCATTATTCAGCACTGATAATTCCATGTTTGCATTGCATATTTTGGCATGTTTATCCCATTGTCCAATTTCGACTTCCGAAGCTATCCTGGGCCCAGCCTTCTGTGTAGTTGGATCAACACTGGACTTCTACGCGGATGGTTTGAAATCGAAGCCGGCTGGGTCCCAACTTCGGCTGCAGCAGTATCATCTCGGAAGGAAGGTCCGGCCATCAGTTTTAGTATCTTGCCACGAAAATCCCTCTGTATGAATACATTATCCGGAGGATCGCCATTGGTCGATGTCGACTGTATTGCATATTTCTTTATGGTTCTTTTTTTCTATTGGACTGCATTTGCAATATATCTCTGAACATGCAATGATCTCAGACCTTGTATCCTTCTGTTAGCCATTCAATTAAACAATTTCAATTCTGAGCCATGTGTTTTTTTAACTAATTCCTATAGTGTGTTTACGCAACCACAGGTGCTCTTGGACTCCACTTTCTCCAGAACCTTACCAACACAATCATACTTAGCTTGCAACAGGCAGAAAACTCTGCAGGAATTCAGCAGGAAAAGAGTGAACATTCCACTTCTCGGAACTGAGATCTTTCATCATGACTGAGAAAAAAGATGAGAAGTCAGATAAAGACGATGGGAGGGGGAGGTGATGCAGAAGTACAGGGTGGTAGCTGAAAATTAGTTTACATCTGTTTATAAAGCTCCCCCACCCCACACAAGATTGAAACCTTATTTGGGGATGCATTATCAAATATCCTCTCCCCATGAATTGCATCAACGCGAGGTATAAGCCACAATACAAGCTTCCTTAAATGTTACTGATGTATTTGCCTCTGCCACCATCCTTGACATCGAATACCACACTTCCCCTGTGTTTAAACGAGAACCAAAGGTAGATCCTATACTGCCCGACAACGACCTTGAGAATCACTGGGAAAAGGATTCTGTCTGTCCACTCGACGTAGTCATCCTGTATCTCTCTTTGAATTCAGCTCCCATCACGCTTCTCTCCAAAGAGAAAGGCCTGATCCTACTCAACCTATCCTCACCAGACATGCTGTCGTAACTTCAAAGTTGGAAGTAAATTTATTGTCCAAGTACATACGTCTCCCCATTTACTCTCCTGAAATACACTTTCTTGCCGGCATAGGCAGTACATATAAAGAAGCATAATTGTATCAAGGAAGAACTGCACAAAGGGAAGACGAACAAGCTGCAAATTTCAAAAAAATATCAAAGACTTCAAATAGTGCAAATGTATGAAAGAAGAGTTTTGGATTCATTGAATGTGAGTTCATGGTTCGGATCAGTGAAATTATCACATTTGGTTCAACAGCCGATAATTTAGGAGTCATTGCTGTTCCTGAAGTTTGTGCTAAGGGAGCTGAGACTCCTGTAACTCCTTCAGGAAGCGAACGTCAGTTGGATGATGGGGTGATGATGATCATCATCTTTGATGTTAAACACCGTTTCCCTTTGACAGCTTTCCTGCTTGATATGCTCAGTGGTGGGGAAGGCTTTACCTGTGATGGACTGGCTCCATTCCATTAGATATTCCATTCAATGACAATAGGGCTTTCACAGCAGACCATGATGTAACCAGTTAGTATATTCCATGCTGTACATCTTCATAAGTGTGTCAGAGATTTTAGATGACGTGCTATCTCTTCAAAAACATACGTCGTAGAAGCTGTAAGTGCTGGAAAGTCTCTCCAGGATACCAGCAAATTTTGCTCCTCTAAGCATCTGCACTTGGAAAATCCAAGACAATACAGGAGGAATTGCAGTCACACTCTACCCTGTTCCTTTTAGTCATCTCCCTAACCTACCTTCAGGTTAGTTCCTCTTTCTCCTGCTGGCATTTCAACACCTTTGGACCTTGAAGCACACAGCATCTCAAAGTTCTCTTTTATCAATGCTCTGTCACAGCCTGAAAGATTCCCGGTGGGAGGGAGGTGATTGATAGTATCCGTGAACTGCAGTCCAGTGTTACGCTTTTACATTTCTCTGTCCTTTAAAACTAGGGTTGTAATAGTGATTAAGAGAGCAGTTCGGGTTTGGCTGTGTACAGGCTTCTGTGGTCACTGCAAAGTGCTGAGAAATTTATAGGTCTGTGTCCTGCTAATGAAGGTCTAGACATTGTACTCCATTATCCCTGTAATCAACTGCCGACTGAACTTGTACGATCACATATGCAGGCATGTTTATAGCAGAGATACCCATTCCCTTTCTTCATCATGCTGAGTTGTAGCAATTTCTATCCATTCGTTACTGTGTTTAATTTCCACCTATCTTCCTCCATGTTGTGCAGTGCGGAAGCTATGCTGGTCTGTGTCCACAAAGTCCAGAACTGTGCTTTTTTATCAGGTCGCTGTTCCTCCAGTTTAGAAGTGTCTGGTGCACTTGTGTCTGTGTTTGTGTGTGCATGTGTGTGTCGGTCGGTGTCTTCACGGTGCAATGTCAGGTTGTTAATGGCTGGTGCTGGAAATCTCTGACTCCATTTCTTGAAGCTCGGTTAAGTCAGCTCTGTGGACTTGTCATAGAGAACAGAACAGACTGAGGTTTGCATTATTGTTAAATTTCTGCTCATTGTAGCAATTTCCAAGGTCTGTGATCAGCCAATACAAAGCTAGTTAATAATTGGTGTCTGATAAGAATTGTATTGACTCTTATTATACACCAATTATAAGAATCCCTGACCGTCCATATCGATCATATAAGACCATAAGAGATAGGAGCAGGCCTTGTCCATTCACCCAACGATTTCGCTCAGCCATCAGATCATGGCTGAATCCTAATCTGCCTCCTTCCAATCACCTGTCATTTTTCTATAAACTTTGATGCCCTGCCTATTCAGGAAACTGTCAGCTTTCGCTTTAACTATACCCAGGGACTTCGCCTCTACAGCTGTCTGTGGCAGAATCTTCCACAATTTCCCTACCCTCTGGCTGAAAGCAAATCCTCCTCATGTCCTTTTTAAGAGTTCGCCACTCCATTTTGAGGCTGCGCCCTCTAGTTCTGGACACCCCAAGCACTTGAAACATCCAATCGGCATTCACCTTATTCCGGGTCTGTGCTGGTCTTTGCATGTCCAGCTTTGTAAAGAAGTGTCTTCTTGGAACATTCTGCGAACTGTTGCAAAGATCTGTGCGAGCTGGTGCTCGCTGTCATCAAGGTCTGTGCCCTTGCGGCATGGTGATGGTTGTAGTAAAGATTTCCGTCTTCATATTACGGTGGCCGTTGTTGTAAGTATCGTTATCCTTACAATACGGTGCCGTTGTTTTAAAGATGTGTGCCTTGCAGATTGGGCCAGCTGCTGGAAAGGTCTATTTCCTTACAGTGTGGTGCCGACTATTACAGATATGTCTGTCCTTAGTCTCGTGCCTGCTGTTGTGTCGGCAGTAAGATGCGTCGTGTTGTAATTGCTTGTGCCACTACAATATCAGTCTACTGATGTTTGTTAGTCAGAGTTACAGCGCAAAACACAGATTGTTCAGATCTGGGTTATCAGTATATCGTTTTGATGAATTACATTTCTTGTATTAGAGTCTTGTACCTGTCTGTGACTTCAATGGTCAGTGCTGTGCTCTGGCAGTTCTGAGTGCTTGAAATACAATGTAAGTGTCTTTACACAGTCTGTTCTTTTTACACAAATTGGTCTTGTAGGCGCAGGTAGATTAGCAGTCTCCTGGAGACTAGAGAAAAAGTTTGCTATCATTCCCCGTTTCCCACTCTCTTCACACAGCTCGGCAGGTTATTTCTTCGAAACGGCCTGTCCAGTTCATCTTTGAGCTGTCTGACTGAGAACAACAGTTATTGTAGAAATAACAATAACGGAACATGCTCCTTGATCCTTTGCACAATGTGCCTCAAATCTCTGACCAATAAACAATGAACAGCACAGCAGGGGAACAGTACCCTCTGCTCCCTCTGTGTGCATATTACGATGGCAATTTAAACTGCAGATTTGCCGGTATGTGGCCTGTGTCCTCAATGGAATGAATCCCTCAAGGATTTCCACACCTTAAAGTTCAACACTACCTGTTCCTTAGTATAAGCACGTCTGAGAATATCACCATGGCCCTTTCCCGATCTCGCTTTCCTCCATGTCATTTTCCTTATTGAACACCAACGAATGCAACGAGTTAATTTTGGACCTCGCTTGTTAACTCGGGCTCCAGTCATAAACTCCGTTCTTTGTTCAAGTGGCCCTGTGCTGTCCCCAGTATGCTGATGTTTCCAGTGCATGCATTCATTGCGTTGGGACTCTCATTAATTCTTCTCACTGAGGATATTTCCTTTTCACTGTTCACTCTCCTGATTCACAGTGTGACTTGTTTCTATATTCATCTATGTTCCTCCAAATCCTGTCCAATTTCAACTTTCTAAAACTTACATATGGCTCCTCTTATTTATGTAACTAAATGCAATATTTCTCATCATGCTAAGATCCTGAATCTCCGAATCTGTAGTGGTGATAATTCACCCACTACGTTTATTCTATTGTTCATGCAACAGCCAATAAACTGCTGCCATATCGGTTGCTCTTTCTTACAGACTTTTCTGGATGTGGCCACTAATATAATCTTATAACAGCGAATTTACCTTTCTTATTCTTGAACTCCACGCACATAGGCTTATTGGTTGTACCTCTGGGATGACAATGCCCCTCTGACTTTCTGCCTGGTCACCGGGCAGCTCCCCAATCCATTTCTCAACACCCTAGGCTGTCTGAGAATTTAAGTGATGGAATGTTTAGCTACATGCCATGCATGTATCACCGTGGCACGTACTGATCCTAGTTCTAAGTATATCCTCCCACTAGACTGTCTGAATTATCTGTATGCTAAAATGTTCAGCCGCTGACCCTGTCCTACTTCATACCGGTTCTCTGTTTTTATCGCATCACTGCTTCATGTAATAATCCTGTGTCTATGTACGTCTGTTTTAACTGTTATACACCCTGCACTGAAATAAACTCACTTCTGTCCCTCGGTGTGACCGGGCTCACAGACGTGCCACCACTGCGACTTCCTTTTGGCATTCATTTACGTTCTGCCCGATGCGACTTGATGCTGACTTGTCGCTCTGGTTCGTCCTGTACCTCGGACATGCCACAGGCTAAGCTGCCCACAGCATAGCTCCGGCAAACATTCCTGTGAGTCTATTGTGTCCCCTTCAGTATAGACTTCACCAATCCTCCACACAGAAGTCCCGTCTATCCTGGTAGAGAGGACAATTATAGACAATAGACAATAGGTGCAGAAGTAGACCATTCGGCCCCTCGTGTCTGCACCGCCATTTTGAGATCATGGCTGATCATTCACTATCAATACCCAGTCACTGCCTTGTCCCCATATCCCTTGATTCCTCTATCCATCAGATATCTATCTAGCTCCTTCTTGTAAGTATCCAGAGAATTGGCCTCCACCGTCTTCCGAGGCAGTGCATTCCACACCTCCACAACTCTCTGGGAGAAGAAGCTCTTCCTCAACTCTGTTTTAAATAATTGACCTCTTATTCTCAATCCATGCCCTCTGGTACTGGAATCTCCCAACATCTGGAACATAATTCCTGCCTCAATCCTATCAAATCCTTTAATTATCTTAAACGTTTCAATCAGATCCCCTCTCAATCTCCTCAATTCCAGCGAGTACAAGCCCAATCTCTCCAATCTCTCTGCGTAAGACAGCCCTGCCATCCCAGGAATCAACCTAGTGAATCTACGCTGCACTTCCTCAATTGCCAGAATGTCCTTCCTTAAACCTGGAGACAAAAATTGTACACAATATTCCAGGTGTGGTCTCACCAGGGCCCTGTACAAATGCAAAAGGACATCCTTGCTCTAGTACTCAATTCCCCTTGTAACAAAGGCCAACATTCCATTTGCCCTCTTCATTGCCTGTTGCACTTGCTCATTCACCTTCATTGACTGGTGAACTAGGACTCCTAGTTCTATTTGCATTTCTCCCTTACCTAACTCTACAGCGTTCAGACAATACTCTGCCCTCTTGTTCCTGCTTCCTACGTGGATAACTTCACATTTATTCACATTGAGTGACATCTGCCAAGTATCTGCCCACTCACCCAGCCTATCCAAGTCTCCCTGTATTCTCCTAAAGCCCTCTTCGCATGTCACGCTGCCACCCAGTTTAGTGTCGTCAGCAAACTTGCTGATATAGTTTTCAATGCCCTCATCTAAATCATTGACATAAATCGTAAAGAGCTGTGGTCCCAATTCAGAGCCTTGTGGTACCCCACTAGTCACCTCCAACCAGTCCGAGAAACACCCATTCACTTCTACCCTTTGCTTTCCATCTGTCAACCAGTTTTCTATCCATGTTGAAACCCTGCCCCCAATGCCATGAGCTCTGATTTTACTCACCAATCTCCTATATGGCACCTGATCGAATGCCTTCTGAAAATCTAGGTACACAATATCCACTGGCTTACCCTCATCTAACATCCTTGCTACACCCTCAAAAAACTCCAACAGATTAGTCCAGCATGATTTGCCCTTGGTAAATCCATGCTGGCTCGGCCTAATCCTATTTCTGCCATCAAGATGTGCCACTGTTTCGTCCTTAATAATGGACTCAAGAAACTTCCCCACGACTGACGTTAGGCTAACAGGGCGATAGTTCTCCGTTTTCTCCTTCCCTCCCTTCTTGAAAAGTGGGATAACATTAGCCACTCTCCAATCTTCAAGAACTGATCCTGAACCTAAGGAACATTGGAAAATGATTACCAATACATCCGCAATTTCCTGAGCCACCTTTTTTAGAACCCTCGGATGCAGACCATCTGGACCCGGGGATTTATTAGCCTTCAGTCCTACCAGTCTACTCATCACAGTTTCTTTCCTAATGTCAATCTGTCTCAATTCCTCTGATATCCTATGACCCTGGCCCATCCATACATCTGGGAGATTGGTTGTGTCCTCCCTGGTGAAGACAGATCTAAAGTACACGTTAATTTCTGTCGCCATTTCCCTGTTTCCCATAACAATTTCTCCCAATTCATTCTTCAAGTGGCCAACATTGTTCTTAACAATCTTCTTTCTCTTCACATAGCTAAAAAAGCTTTTGCTATCCCCCTTTATATTCCTGGCTAGACTGAGCTCATACCTGATTTTTTCTCTCTGTATTGCTTTTTTAGTTAAGATCTGCTGTTCCTTAAAACTTTCCCAATCATCTGTATTCCCATTCATCTTAGCCCTGTCATACTTGTTTTTCTTTAATGCTATACAATCTCTGACTTTCTTTGTCAACCACTGTGGCCCCTTCCCCCTCTTTGAATCCTTCCTTCTCATTGGAATGAACTGCTTTTGCATCTTTTGTATTAACCCCAAGAATATCTGCCACTGCTGATCCACTGTCTTTCCTGCCAGGGCATCCGCCCATTTAACTTTGGCCAGCTCTTCCCTCATGGCTCCGTAGTCTCCTTTATTTAATTGCAACACTGACACCTCTGATCTGCCCTTACCCCTCTCAAATTGTAGATAAAAACGTATCATGTTATGATCACTATTTCCTAATGGCTCCTTTACTTCAAGATCACTTATCAATTCCTGTACATTACACATCACCAAGTCCAAAATAGCCTCGTTCCTGGTTGGCTCAAGCACAAGCTGTTCCAAAAATACATCCCTTAGACATTCCACAAACTCCCTATCCTGGGGTTCAGCACCTACCCGATTCTCCTAGTTCACCTGCATGTTGAAATCTCCCATAACGACTGCATTACCTTTAGCACATGCCAATGTTAACGCCCTAATCAACTTGTACCCAACATCCACGCTACTGTTTGGGGGCCTGTACACAACACCCATTAGGGTCTTTTTCCCCTTACTGTTCCTCAGCTCAATCCACACAGACTCTACTTCCCCTGTTCCCAAGTCACCTCTTGCTAAGGACTGAATCTCATTCCTCACCAACAGGGCCACCCCACCCCCTCTTCCCATATCTCTGTCTCTACGATAGCACGTATGCCCTGGTACACTCAATTCCCAGGAATGATCCCCTTACAGCCATGACTCCGTTATCCCAACAATATCCTAGTTCCCCATTTTTATCTGAGCTTCAAGCTCATCTGTCTTATTTCTGACACGACGTGCATTCAAGTATAGAATTCTTAGCCCATTCCTCCTCTCTTTGCTTAAAACACTGTCTACTGTACCTAACCCAGCTCCTTGAACTTCAATCGGGCAAATTGCACCCTGAATTTTGATGACCTTCTCAAGATCACCCAAACCTTGTACACATTTAACCCCATGCACCTTCTGACCAACCCTCTGGATCTGGATCCCTGCCCCCTGCCCATCTAGTTTAACCCCCCCCCCCGCCCCCCCCCCCCCCCCCCCCGAGCAGCACTGGCAAATACTCCTACAAGAATGTTAGTACCCCTCCGGTTCAGATGTAGACCGTCCCTTCGAAACAGATCCCAATGTCCCTGGAACAAAGACCAATTATCCAAAAACCTGTATCCTTCCTTCCTGCACAATGCTCTCAGCATGGTATTAATGTGCATAATCATTCTATTCCTCGCCTCACTCGCACGTGGCACAGGTAGCAATCCCGAGATTGTCACCCTGGAGGTCCTGCCTTTCAACTTCACTCCTAACTCCCTGAACTCTCTAAGCAGGACCCCCTCACTCACCTTACCTACATCATTGGTCCCTACATGGACCACTACATCTGGGGTCATGCCCTAAATCTCAAGAGTAGCCTGCACCCGATCTGAGATGTCCCGGACCCTGGCACCAGGGAGGCAACATACCATCCGAGACTCCCGATCTGCCCCACAAAATCTCCTATCTGCCCCCCTAACTATAGAGTCCCCTAAAACTATCCCTCTCTTCTCTTCCCTCGTCCCCTTTCTAGTTGAAGGTTCAACCTCTGTGCCAGAGGCAGGACCACTACAACTCATTCCTGGTAGGTCATCCCCATCATATTGATCTGTTGGCCCCACATGTTCATTGATCTCTTTCACTCTCTGCAATGTGAATACTCCAGTTAAAGCCATCTCCTGCGTGTGTGCTTTTATTTGATATGCAGTTACACAGACACAATGCAGGCTGACATTTGAGTACAGAAGTGATGACCTTAAGTTCCTCTATTCCTCCAACCCTGAGACAATTTTAGATCTAGATTCTTTGTTGTTCTCACAGTTCCAGTCCAAGAAATTCATTTGTCTCTTTCACATTTTGCAAGTGTCATTTAAGAAACGGCAAGAAAAAAAAACACAGATATAACTGTTACTAACAATTTTATTGGTGGGTTATTATACAAATGCACCAAGTTAACATGCTGTACCTATCTGCACGCAATGCAACAAGGACTGTTCACTTGGAATAACTTTACAATTCACTTAAATTGTGATGCTCCTGTCTATATTGCAATGTCATTATGTGTGCAGTCAGAATTAGGCTGAGTGATGACACCTAATAGCTTTTCAAACATTTGTAGAATGTGGAAAGGCGCCAACCCTATGAATTAATGAATCCTCCAATATAATTTAGGAATTAACCTTCTTACATTGCATAAACAACTGATTAACAAACACATGTTTACAAACTGCATTCCATTCCAAAAGTTGCTACATTCTCCCATGACTCATGTGGTCCTTTCCGAGGATGCAGACGTCTGGGGAGCATGAACACACTTCAGATTAGCATCATGCACTGCATCCCACAACAATAGCATTTCAAAAGTCCGAATACGGTGCACTAGCAGCAACTCACGGTAATAGCAAGGATTGAAAGATTCATCTTGGGTTAAAGGAACACTAACTCCAGCTGTCCTAAATCCGCTATGGGAGTGTGGGGCTAGTCCAGCCTTGGCCAGACACATCCCAAAAAATACATCACCAGTGGGGTACAGTTCAAGGTCTTGGGCTATGTAGAAAATGATGTGAGCTGCATACACAGACATGAGTATGCCCGCTCCACTAATGTATGGTGGGTACAACTTGCTGGTGGTCACTATTTCTGGTACATAATACTGACTCGACTTCTGGCGTTTGGGCCCAAACCCATAAATGAGACGGCCCACAAACAGGTGTTGGTGAACCTTCATGCCTAGCAAGTAGTCAACCATGTTATCGGTGTTGGCAAAGACATCATCATCTGCACTAAAGATGAATTTAGCACTGGGGCAAAATTCACTGACCCACTGCAGCAACTTGTATTGTTTGAGGGTGAGGTTGAAAAAGGTATCCAAGAAATCCCATTGTAGTATATCTCTGTGTTCTCTGTTTTCCATGGCTAACAGCTGATTCAATTTCCTACTTTCATTTTGGTCAGGAGAGACACCCGAGATAAAGACTCTCTTAATTAGGACCCCATTGAATTCGCGTTCCTTGCCCCAAGTCTTCCTTATCATTTCCCACCGATCCTGGTTGAAAGGGTGAGATTTGATCACCAGGAGCAGGATGACATTCTGAGATCCTTCTTGACCACCACATTTGTCTGGAACATTTTGAATCATGTCAAATTCTCGACAGTGTTTATACATCAAGAAGTTTTTTATGTGCTCTTTCTCTTGATGAAATGAGGACAGGTGCAGCAATGTCGTGTTCGCGTGGCACTTTGGCTTGAGCACTGATTCAGTTGCATCACCGGTAACAACCTTGGGCATGTCATTGCGATGAACAGTTTCTGCAACAACATCAGTCTCTCGACATTGGTCATTATCCCAGAACATGAAGAACAATCCCAGAGTAATCAGAACACCCAGCACTACTTCCTCATGGAATCGCCGATGTCTTCTCATCTTTCACCTGAAGTACAGAAAAAAAATGGATTAATTGAAAGAAAACTTTACATTTACATGATGCTTGAGAAGAATGGGAAGTTTAAGCTGTAATGAAGTTCACTAATGCTTTGTAATATTGACCCCAAAATGTTGGTGAGGTAAGGAATAGGCAGAGCCCTACACGCTGCTGAAAGTTTAATTAACCTGAAGCATTCCATCCCAGCAGAAAAACAAATCTACCTATAGGATATCATCTCTGTCATTAAACTGAAAGTCGCATAGTTTATTTCTGGGCCTTAAAGGTATATGATTCCAAAGGCTTTATTCCACCTCGCTTCACAGCTCTCATCCCTCCTCTCGGGGCTTAAACTGAGCTGGGCAAGACATAGAGCAACATAGCACAATGCAGGGATTTTTGCCCATGATGTTGCACCGACCTTTTAATCTGCTCCAAGATCAATTGATCCCTACTCTCTCAAATAGATGTCCATTATTCTTTCATCCATGTGTCTATCTAAAAGCCTCTTAAATCTCACTGATACATCTACCCTTATCACTTCCCAGGCTGTGCATTCCATACAGCCACCATTTTCTTTTTGTTAAAAAAATACTACTTCTGACAAACCCCTATACTTTTCTCTAATCACCTTAACATCATGCCCCCTGATATTAGTCATTTCTGCCCTGGGGAAATGCTGTTGGCTCTCCATTCTATCTATGCCTCTTATCAGCGTTTTCACTTCTATCAAATCAACAGTCCCCAACCCCCCCCCCCCCCCCCCCCCGCCATCTTTGCTCTAAGAGGAAGGTCCCAGCTCGGTACCATTCAGGTTGAGTTCACGGGTTACTGATACTATAGAAGATGATGTATTAATGTATTATTGATCATTGATTAGTAACTGAATATATGGCAGTGCAGGGAAGGTAACGTGTTAGAACAGCTACTGAAAGCATCTGATTTTCGTGGTATTTCAACCTGGTTTAAGTATACCTACAATAGGAGAAACAAAGAGAAGTATACTCAAGGAACTTGGTTTTTTGCTTCGATCTTAACCAGAGAATTGTATTCTGTTACGTATCCCGTAACTGGATCACTTACCAGCAAAGATAGAGAGGTCCGTTGAAGTCTGATGGCATTACTTTAAAAAGTTTTTTATTGATAAACGGGCACAAAAATAAGGTTAATACAAACATTCAGATAATATCCGTCATCAATACTAAATCTAAAAGCGCGGGTATAATAATAATCAGTGAGCTCTATCGTTGTCTAGGGGATAACGAATTGTCCAATGGAAATATACGGTTTACTGCATTTCGACAAGCTGCCGTCATTTGGTTGTCGCTGTGGTGCACTTTGTTGGAGAGAGAGAGAAATAGGAATAGAATGGAACAGTTACTCTGCGGGTTTTCCAACCTTTATGATTTTGATCCGTCGGATTCTCGTTGGTGTGGCCGTTCACTTGTGGCCTCTCCTTTAGCTAAAGCCGTTCTTCCGTGGTAAGGCCGCCAATCCCAGGCAAGGGAAGGACACACACGGACCCCCCACCGGCTGTCGCTATTAAACGCTGTCACAGGATTTCTAGCGTGTCTTCTGGTGCGTCTGAGGGGCCGTCTTTACAGCCCCTCTTTTATCTGGACTCACGGGGTCTCAATCAGGTTGGGATTATGCAATCTCTCCCCGTCACCCAGACCACGTTGCCCTGAGGGTTTGCTCGTAACCCAGTCCCCATTCCACAAAGGTGTCTCCAAGAGACAATGGCGGTTTCCGTGGCTTTGTCTTGCTGCGGGGCCAGGCCACATTCCAAAAACCTTGAGGCTTCTCTCTCATTTCCTGAGTCCAAGACCCGAGTTGTTGCTGTTGAACCCACTTCCACCCCTTGTTCTGGTAGCTACTTCCGGGTACTCACTGTCCTCTGTGTACAGAAGTTATCACCAAGGTCTCTTTTCAATTTTCCTCCTCTTCTCTTCTATCTGTGATCTCTCATGTTGGACTCTCCAACTTTCCAATAATGACAATCCATCTTATCAATACCCCTTATGATTTTAAACTTCTGAGGTCACCTCCCATACTCCAAGGTATAAAGGTCCAGCATGGGCAACCTCTCTGTAACTCGCGCCCTCTAGACCAAACGTACATCCTCCTAAATCTCTTCTGCACCCTCTCCAACTTGGTAGCGTCTTTCCTATAACAGGGTAACCAAAATTGAAGAGAATATTCCAAAAGTGGTCTCAACAACAACTTATGTAACTGCAAATAATGCCCCGCCCCTAAACTCTACACCATAACTGATGAAGGCTAGCATGCTGAACGCTTTTTTCACCATCTTGCTTTGTAGTGAACTATGTATTTGTCAATGCCTTGCCTTTCATTGTATCAGCCCTACTCCATTTGGATGTCTATTGTTACGTATTCAGGCAACAATAAATATATGAGTTCGGCAAGGGTTTATATAACAAATAACACTTTTATTAAACACTGAAAACAACCCCCCCAAAAGTAAACAGACACTAACGTAACCGGAAACACCTGCTGTGCGGCAGCTCAAACTGTTCTCAAAACGATGCAGTTCAAACAGTTCTTAAAGCGATGTTGCAAAAACAGTTCTTTTAAAGTAGTATTGCCAAAAGTTCGAAATGCTCACATTTCATTTAAAAGGAGAGACTGTATAAGACGATTTAAATACTCTTTCACGTCGTTTTGCTTCGATCCCCGACGTCGAACTTTTCCCACGAAGTATTTACGAAACGAAACGGCTTAAAGGCACTGACCTTTCCTTTATCACACTGTCCTCAATCTTCTGCTATCCCGCAGAGATTAACACGAGAACAGTCAACGAATTCCTCCTAGATAAGGTCGAACCCGTTTCACCGTCGTAAATCGATTCTGCTTGATCTTTAACTCCCGAACTCCGAACTTCACACTCTACTGATTCTCAAACTAATAGTATTGTAAATAAACTGCTGGCAATGAGCTTTTAAATTTCAGGCATTAGATAAAACTTCATCTTTCAACTAAACTGCGTCATCACATTAAATCACGCAGTGGCATGAAGTCAACTTCGCAAATCCAGTCACGAACTGCCCCTCCTCACAGGGTGGGGTCTTCCTTTTATAACCTGTAAAAAAAACTGTCACGTGATCTCTACTGGCGGGAAAATGACGTCACTCCACCAGCACGAGACCATTACCTCAAGTCCAGTATAGCTTCAACCCCAGTCACGTGACAAGGGTACCACTGTCATATGTCACGAGTACGTAACACCTGCCTCCCAAAAAAAACATTTTTGTTCTGACAAGAACAAAAATTTTAAACAATTGCTTACAAGAAAACAATTGCATAAATGTTATAACATATATAATATAAAATACCATCATATAACAGCTTATAACTCACAATACAGTAGGAGTGTTACAATTGAAAAAAAACACTCCATAAATAAAATTGCATTGTACATTCAACATCGAGATAGACAATCAGGAACCACATTATCTTTACCTTTAATATGAGTTATCTCAATATTGTACTATTGTAACATCAAACTCAGATTTAATAATCTTCTGTTTTTGTTTTTCATATTACTCAGAAAAACTAATAGGTTATGATCAGTGTTTACAATAAGTGGTTATTGAGTTATACCAACATATACCTCAAAATATTCCAAAGCTAAAACAAGAGATTACAATTCTTTCTCTATTGTCGAATAGTTTCTTTAATGCTTATTAAATTTCTTAGAAAAATAAGCTACTGGATGATCAACCTCATCACCCTCATTCCTTTTGCAATAATACTGCTCCTGCAGCCTCATCACTAGCATCCGCAGCCAATGAAAACGATTTTTCAAAGTCAGGTGCCTTAAGCACAGGTTGTTGACATATCATTATTTTCAAGTATTCAAATTCTTCTTGACAAGGCACTGTCCAAACAAACTTCACATTCTTCTGCAGAAGGTTAGGTAATGGAAGGGCCACATTAGCAAAATTCTTACAAAATTTTCGATAATATCCTACCATTCCCAAGAATCTTCTGAGAGTTTTTTTTTCCCATTTTGGAGTGGGAATCTCTAAAATTGCCTGAATTTTTGCCTGAACAGTAGCTACCTTACGTTGACCCACAACATAACCAAGGTAAGTCACAGTGGCATGTCCAAATTCACTCTTAGCTAAATTAATAGTTAAGTTAGATTTTGAAAGCCTTTCAAACAATTTCTCCATCGCAATAATGGGTGCTTCTCAGTTATTATTTCCTGTCACTAAATCATCAATATAAGCATCAGTATCTTTCAATCCCTGTATCACAGAGTTAATCATCCCCTGGAAAGAACCTGGGGCATTCTTCATCCCAAATGGAAGAACATTATACTCATATAATCCAGATGCATTTAAAAATGCAGGAATCTCTCTACCTCTGTCTGTTAATGGAACACACCAATACCCTTTCAATAAATCAATCTGTGTAAGGAACTTTGCTTTTCCAAATTTATCTACACAATCGTCTACTCCAGGAATTGGATATGCATCTGTTTTCGTTACAGCATTCACCTTCCTATAATCCGTACAAAACCTAATACTACCATCTGGTTTTGGCACCATAACACATGGCGAACTCCAATTCGAGTTAGAATGTCTAATGATATTATTCTCTAACATATATTCAATTTCTTTCTCAGCAAGTTCACATTTTTCCATGTTCATCCTATATGGATGTTGTTTAATAGGTTTGGCATCTCCAACATCTACATCATGTGAAGCTATACTAGTCATTCTCGGAACATCTGGAAACAACTCCTTATGTTTAAAAATTAACTCCTTCATCAGTTGTTTCTGCTCTAACTGTAAATGTGCTAACTTTTCATCAATATATTCCAGAATGGTTGAATTTGGTAACCTGACAGAAACAATGTTGGATTTAGAATGAAAGTCAGATGAATCATCTATCATGTTGCTAGTTAAATCAAACTCACTCTCACTAACCACAACAGTAACAGTATGAGATTGTTTCTCAAAATATGGTTTCAACATATTTATATGGCAAAGTTGTGTTGACCTTCTACGATCTGGAGTTTTTACCACGTAATCCACATCATTGATTTTAGACAGAATTTCATAAGGACCATGAAATCTAGCTTGTAAAGGATTTGTCTGCACTGGGAAAAAAAACACCTTATCTCCAGGCTTAAACATCCTCATCCTAGCTTCGTTATTATACCAAGTCTTCATTTTCTCCTGAGCCAACTTTAAATTTTCCTTAGCTAAGCTACAAGCTTTATGTAACCTGTCGTTAAATTTCAACACATTGTCCAACAAATTAGTGTGTACTTCCTTGGTAAATTACTGTACTTTCAATAAAGCTAAAGGTCCTCTAACTCTATGCCCAAACATAAGTTCAAATGGACTAAAACCGAAAGATTCCTGTACCGATTCCCTTACTGCAAATAAAAGTAAGTTTATACCCTCATTCCAGTCACTTTCATTTTCCACACAAAATGTCCTAATCATATTCTTGAGGGTAGAATGAAACCTCTCCAAGGCACCCTGCGATTCTGGATGGTATGCAGACGAAGTAATTTGCTTAGCTCCCAATTTATAAACTATCTGTTGAAACAATCCAGACATAAAATTACTGCCTTGATCAGTTTGTATCCCCTTAGGTAATCCAAAATAAGTAAAAAAAAAAATTATAAGGCCCTTTGTCACAGTTCTAGCTTTTATATTCCCCGGTGGTACTGCGTCTGGAAACCTAGACGAAGTACACATGATAGTCAACAAATACTGATAACCAGTTTTTGTCTTTGGTAATGGACCAACACAATCTACAATAAATTTAGAAAATGGTTCACCAAATGCAGGGATAGGTTGTAATGGAGCTACTGGTGTAACCTAATTTGGTTTACCCACAATTTGACAAGTATGGCACGTTTTACAAAACATCGCCACATCTTTTCTTAGACCAGGCCAGTAAAAATGTTTTAAAATCTTGTCCACAGTTTTCCTTACCCCTTGATGTCCAGCTAAAGGCACACTATGAGCTAATGTCAAAATCTCATTTCGATAAACTTTCGGAACAACTACCCGGTAAACAACACTCCAGTCCTCACTTGCAGGTATTGTAGGTGATCTCCACTTCCTCATCAACACTCCTTTTTCCAAGTAATATCCGACTGGCACCTTCTTAATTTCACTATCTAGTAAAACCTGCTCTCTTAATTTTATAATCTCAGAGTCTCTATTCTGCCCTGCTATCTTCTCCTTCCGAGACAAAGATAAATCTTTTAGTCAGACTTACTCCCAGAATCTTGTTCAAACAACGAAGATAAGAAAGTCTCTGACACATCCTCAAAACTCGAATCCTGAGTTAAACAGTCCTGAGTAACAACCTCATTCTGCGCATCAATCATTTTTCGCCATAGCTCTAGTCACAACACAGGAAGAATCTGTGTTAGAATTCAACTCTGGTTCCTCTGACTCCATTGTCAAATGCACTTCAGGAAAAACTTGACCATCAGCCAAGTCATTACCTAACAATAAAGAAATACCCTTCACAGGTAAGCTATGCTGTAATCCTACTTTAACAAATCCAGTAACTAAACCTGACTTTAAATTTACTTTATGTAAATGTACAGGCATAAAATCACTTCCAACACCTCTTATGTAATTTACCTCGCCAGTATCAGACTCTTCATTAAACTTCAACACACTGTCTAACATCAGTGATTCAGAAGCACCAGTATCCCTAAGGATTTTTATTGGCACCAGAGTAGATCCTTCTTTCAAGGATACAAACCCTTCAGTTATAAAATGATCATATCCCTTTTTAACTTGGACAGACTCTAACAAAGCCTCATTTGTGTTTATCAAACACTGTAACTTTACAGGTGCTTCAGTATGTTGCACACAAGCATCTGGAACTGCTTCCTTCTCGTTCTGTTTCAATTTGAAACAGTTAGCTATTACATGGCCAGGCTTCTTACAATAGATACAAATAAGACCAAACTGTCTTTCCTTCACAGGCTTTCCTTTCTCATCAACTTTCTTATTAACCTCTGATTTAATTTCAGATTTACCTGGAGACTCCATGTTATTTTTCCTCTTAAAAATTCTGCCCTGAGGAAATTTATTCTTATGGATCAAAACATACTCATCAGCTAATCTAGCATAGTCCTGCAATTTACCAGTATCCTTCTCACTTAAGTAGGTCCTTACTTTAACATGAATGCTTATTTTAAATTCCTCCATTAAAATCAGCTCTCTCAATGTATCATAGTCCCTATTTACATTTTTAGAAGAAACCCATCTCTCAAAACACATAGCTTTATCATAGGCAAATTCCACGTAAGTTTTTTCCACAGACTTTTTCAAACTTCTGAATCTCTCCCTATATGCTTCTGGGACTAACTCATATGCGTTTAAGATATACCTCTTTACAATATCATAATCAAGTGCTTGCGCAGCTGTTAAAGCTGTGTGAACTTGTTGTGCTTTGCCTTTAATTACACTCTGTTACAACACTGACCATTTATCTTTCGGCCACTCTGACATCAGAGCAATAGTTTCAAAATGGTGAAAATACTTTTCCACTTCTGTTTCACTAAATGGAGGGACCAATTTAATTTCTTGACTAGCAACAAACGGTTTTTTAGAACCAGAAGACTGATTCCCAAACTTTAATTCCTCCATTGCATATGCAAATTCTCTCTGCTTTTGTTCCACCTCCAATTTACACCTCTCCAAATCAGCTTTACTTTGTTTCAATTTTATTTGTTCGATTTGGAACTGCATCTCCAGATTACATATTGGAAACGACTCTAAAATCGAATCATCAAAACCACCCGAAACCACTTAGTGTGACGCGATTTTTCTCTGTATCACAGCCTTAGATATAGTCTGCAAAATACCCTTAAGTTGCAATCTACAAGCTATCTCAAACACCTCAGTTTCTTTCGCCTTCGCCAACACCTCCGCAGCTGGCGAAGCCAGAAACACATCCATATTCATTGCTGCCGAATACCACAAGTCAAACAAAATAACCGAGTAATCCCCGTTTCCAAAACACCGATTTAAAAGTCAGAAAGCATTAAAACTCAAATGATTCAATCCAGACGCAGCCCCCATATTTAGTGTTACGTATTCAGGCAACAATAAATATATGAGTTCGGCAAGGGTTTTTTATAACAAACAACACGTTTATTAGACACAGAAAACAAACCCCCCAAAAGTAAACAAACACTAACGTCACCGGAAACAAACTGCGGTGCGGCAGCCCAAACAGTTCTTAAAGTGATGTTGCAAAAACAGTTCTTAAAGTGATATTGCAAAAACAGTTCTTTAAAGTGATATTGCAAGTGATATTGCAAAAACTGTTCTTTAAAATTTTATTGCCAAAAGTTCGATATGCTCACAGTCCATTTAAAAGGAGAGACTTTATAAGACGATTTAAATTCTCTTTCACGTCGCTTGCTTCGATCCCCCACGTCGAAATTCCCACGAAGAATTTGCGAAACGAAACGGCTTAAAGGCACTGACCTTTCCTTCTCCACTACCTTCAATCCTTTCTGGTTACCCAGGGATTAACACGAAGGTAGTCAAGGAAATCCTTCCGTATAAGGATCAAACAAAAAGGTCGCCCCCGTTTCACCGTAGAAAGCAATTCTCCTCGATCTTTAACACCCGAACGTCGATCTTCACTCTCCACTAATTTCCTCGAACTAGCAGAATCATAAAGAACCTGCTGGCAATGACCTCTTAAACTTTTGGCATTAAATAAAACTTCATCTTTCAGCTAAACTGCGTCATCACTTAAAACACGCAGTGGCATGAAGTCAACCTGGCAAATCCAGCCACGAACTGCCCCTCCTCACAGGGTGGGGTCTACCTTTTATAACCTGTAAAAAAAAAATGTCACATGATTTCCACTGGCGGGAAAATGACGTCATTCTACCATCACAAGACCATTACCTCAAGTTCAGTACAGCTTCAACCCCAGTCACGTACAAGGGCTCCACTGTCATGTGTCACGAGTACATAACAGTATACACATCCAAATCTTTGCTTTATCCTCAGCGCTTGTAGTACCAATTTGACCACTTTCTGGATAAAAGCTGAACCATTGTCTGAGCTAACTTCTGTAGGTGTTCCAAACCTTGGGATCACTTCATTTGTCAGAAATTTTACCACTGTCTTTGCCCCTTGATCTCTTGAAGGTACCGCCTCCACCCATCTGCTAAATCGATCAATTACTACCAGCATGTATCTTTTCCCTCTCACTGTCTTTATCATGTCTACGTAATGTATCACTAGATGTTTAAATGGTCCTTCAGGTACAGGAATGTGACCTATTGGGGTTGTAATTCCTTTCCGAACATTATTCTGTGCGCATACCTCGCACTGTGACAAGACAAAGTCCACTGAAGCCTGTAAATAAGGTGACCAAAAACCATCCCTTATTTTCTTTATCCCTCCGTGCACAATGGTCAATCCCATGCGCTTCTGAAATCAGAATCGTCAGTAGAGTGGTGGGCGCTACCAACAAACCGCCTTCCATGCTCCACAAGCCTTCCGGGTTCTGCTTGGCTCCCCTTCCGTCTCTACATTGTCTGTTCTACCAAAGTTGCCTTACCTTGTATTTCAATTAGGTCCTCTACCTCACGTTCTGGAGTTAGGCTTACCTGGGTGGCAATGACAGCTGATGTAAATCCAGACGCCTTTCTGGCTGCCTCGTCCACAGCTTGATTTCCCTTTGTTATTACATCATTTCCCTTTTTATGTGCCTGGCATTTTACTCTAGCCAATGCTTTAGGATTCATTATGGCTTTTATTAAGTCTAGAATTTGCTGACGATGTTGTATGGGATCCCCATTACTTTTCTTAAAAACCTCTCTGCTTCCACACTGCCCCGAACAAATGGCATACTCCATGAGCACATGCCGAATCAGTATAGATGTCTACTCTCTCACCTTCCATCATTTCACATGCAGCTGTCAGGGCTTTGATTTCCGCTAGTTGGGCGGAACACGGTTGGGGACAGGACTCCATCCTAATAATCTTATAGCTCGACTGATCCTGCTGCACTACTGAGAACCCTGCATGATTTCCTTCATAATCCCTTTAACAAGAGCCATCTACGAACAGAACCGTTTTATCTGCATCCTCTAGTGGTTCTGACCGTAAATCTGCTTTCAATTTGGCAAATGCCATCGTCTTCCCTACACAATCATGGGGTTCTCCTTCGTAGCCCAAAGGGACACAATCAGCTATATTACTGGTAGTGCATCTCTGTATTGATATGTCCGGAAATGTCAATAGCATCTGATACGCTGCTACCCTGGCTGGCGTCAGCACAAATTTCCCTCTTTCCAGCAATTCTGCTGCTTTGTGCTGTGTGTACAGAGTCACAGGATAGCCCAGGGTTACTGATTATGTCTTTCCATATGCATAGTACAGCACCGCCAATCCCTGATAAGAGGGTGGATACCCCTGAGCCACCTCATCTCGTCTCGTACTGTAGTATGCTATCGGCTGCTTTGCTTTTCCTGTGCCTCTGTCCTGTGTTAGAACCGTTGTGACATAACCCTCCTGTCGGTTGGATACATACAAATGAAAAACCTTCTCGTAGTCAGGCAAACCTAAAGCTGGTGCTGACTGCAATTCCTGCTTAATAGCATTGAAAGCTATCTACGCCTCTCCATTCCACTGTAAGCCGTTCTTCACATTTGTATGCCCTGCTTCTTTCATTATCTTTCTCAAAGGTGCCACAGTCTCAGCATATTCTCCTATCCAATCTGAGCTGTTACCTGCCATTCCCAAAAACTTCATCATCTGCCCTAAAGTCTGGGGTATTTGGGCCTTAGTTATTGCCTCAACCTGATCTGGTCCCCTTCACTCCCTTGGATATTACCCTGCCTAAGTATTCCACTTGCTGCGTGCAAAATCGCAGTTTCTTTCTGGATACTTTATATCCTCCGTGCGACAGCTTCTCTAACAGAGGTATAGTGTCCTTCTCACACTGTTCCTTACTGTGCGAGCAAATCAACAGGTCAACCACATACCGTAACAATGTACTTTCCAATGGCATGCCCTCTAGGTCTGCCTTCAACACCTGATTAAAAACGTGTGGTGAATGTTTAAATCCTTGCGGCATTCTGGTATAGGTATACTGAGCACCTCTGTAAGTAAATGCAAACAGATACTGACACTGGTCGGCTCGAGGAATGCAGAAGAAAGCCGAACATAAGTCAATCACTGAACAGTAACTTGCTTCTGGTGGAACATTAGTCTAAAGTGTGTGTGGGTTGGGGACTACCGCTGGCCAGTCCTCTACCACATCATTTACCGCCCGCAAATCATGCACCAATCTCCACTTAGATTTATCTGCTTTTAAGACCGGCAGCAACGGGGTATTGCATGGACTGTTTGTTCTTTTAAGCGCCCCTATTTCAAGCAACCCCTGTACTGTCGATGCTATTCCCTCTTCTGCTTCTGGTCTTAGAGGGTATTGTGGTCTCCTGGGTGGAATTGCTCCCCTTTTCAGCCTTATTTCCACCGGACTAGCTGTTTTTATTTTCCCTACGTCCGTGTCATGGTGTGACCACAGAATAGACCGCAACTCATCTAACCTTCTATCTTTCTGCTGGCCTCTTTCCTTTCCCAGCAAGGGCAGGTGTGGTTGGGGAGTTATTTCGACCTCTCTCACTGTCCCTACCATATCTACACTTACCATTATTTTAATGCAATTGTTGACTTCTGATATCCACACCTCTGGCGTGATTTTCCTCCACACTGTTACGGATTCATACTCTTAACTAAGGGTATTAAGTCTTTAGACTGATATCCCTTGTTTACCAACAACGTTACGTGGGGCGCAGCCTCCGGTATCCTGTACCATTTTTCTAAAAAGGTCTTCCACTTAACTTGTAAAGGTGCCCCTTGCTTTCCAATGATCACAGCACCCCCTTCCAGGTGCTGTTGGGCACATGCCTCCAGGTGCCATCTCTCCTCTAACTCCCTGTTCTGAGTCTCGTCAAAAATCACTGTACAGTGTAGCTCAGATTTGGACGTTACAGCCCTGGGTAGTATAGCCTGCAAGCCCTTTTTTCCATTTTTCCCAGGTTCCCTGAATCTGATCTGCGATGTCTCCTATCCAAAAGACATTAGCCTTCTTGCCTTCTCGCACTATCAATTGAGCCCCTGCTCTTTCCACATTCAGCCCATTTCTGGAGCATTCTAATTTTAATTCCAGTTTCAATAAGGCATCTCTGCCTAACGAATTAATCGGAGTTCCTTTAAATACTAGCACCGGCAAAACAATTCCTTTATTTCCCATTCTCAACTGCACTGGAGCCGTGCACTGTGTCAACTGTGTTTTCCCCGAGAACCCTACCATCTTAATAAACTTTCCTGACATGGGAAAGTGAAGGGCATACTGTGGCTGTACATAAGTGTACGTGGCTCCAGTGTCTATCATCATTGGTGTCAGTTGCCCCTCTAACATAACCTGAACAATGGTTTCCTCGTCTGCCTCCCTTGTTATCATTGGGTAATGTCCCTTCCCTCTCGAGTTCTCGGGGCACCCCTAATACCTCGCATAGGGGTTCACAGGTCCGCTTGGGCCTGTGGGGGCTGGTCCTTGGCTAAACGTTAGTTCCCTTCTTATCGGTTCCTGCTGGTGTGTGACAGGCCATGTGTAAACGGACAATCTCTTCTCATGTGACCTGGCGGATTACAACCCCAGCGCAATCTCTCTACCTCTCTTTCCCCCTGTCTCCTCACTGGTCCCCTCTGCTCATAGCTCGTCTCTCCCCCTCCTTGGGACTTCCAGTCCTGTCTGGGCTGTTTGAATTTAGTCTGTTCCAGATAGGGCATTTGTGGGAATGCTCCTCCAAAGACAATTATTGGCATGGGGTTTTCCAGCCCTTGTCTTACAGTATGATCGGTTCCTCCATATAGCGGTGCTTCATCCAGTTCGATGGCTGTACTCGGACCGGTGGTTTCTGGCAGCATCTTTTTGCTTTTCTCTTTATCCTTCTTTTTGAGTTCTTCGAGCTGCATTTGTATGAACTTTCTTTGCCCCTCTTCCTGCTGCTCAGCCAACCTTCGTTTGTTTTTCCGGTATTTCTCAAACTCATGGACTACGTGGTCTCTAAATTCTTGTGGGGTCATTGACGTCAGCCCAACCACTTCCTCCAGTTTGTATTTTACTTGTGGAGGCATTGCATCCAAAGTGCTATGTCGGGACAGTGAGGTCATAAATAAGCTATTTTCCACCTCTTGCTCAGTCTCCAGTCTCCAAGTTTTCAAATGGTTTTCTATGTAGGCTGCTGGGTTATTAGTGTCTCCCAGTGGATCCGCCTTTAAGGATTTGGGGTCCACTTAGGGTGGATAAAGCTTCCTAGGGGGCTGCCGTACCCTCTGCCTCACTCTGTCAAACCGTCTCCATCAGTTCTCGGGTCGTTCGAGTTCACTATGCCAGCCATTTCCATTAGTTCGTTAAATCTGGAGGTTCCTATCAACCTTATCAATAGTGCCTTCAAATCTCCCACAGCCAATAATCGTCCCGCTGTTTCTTCTTCAAAGGCTCTAATCCATTTTCCTGCTCCTTCATGTAGACTGGGCGGAGTGTTTTTCAGCCCTTCTAGGTCTTGGGATCCCAAAGGGATATACTGCACTTGTCCTGATCCTTTAACTAACAACGGCATCATTCTTCCTCCTTCTTCCCACCTGCCCTGGATCTCCTCCTCGCCTGACTCCCCATCTGTCTCTGGGTATGTCTTTACTGACTCCCACACAAATGTCCCCGGGGTCCTCATCTTCCCTTGGTCTCCTTGTGGAGTCCTTCATTTCTGTCTTGATTCAATACTTGGTTGGCCCCTGGAGTATTTTCTGCATCTCCTCTGGCAACCCCCTCTCAGTAACTTATTTGGCTCTCTCTCTGCTTCCGCAAGTAGCTCCCCGACCGCCTCCTTCTGCTCTTCTAGGCTTCTGCCTCCTACCTCTTCCCCACAAATTCTCGCATCCTCTCTCTCAACTCTTGCTCCTCCAACGAGTCACCTTCTCTTTCTTCCTGTCAGTGTCTGTACACCTGTGGCAGGGACTCCTCATGATCCTTACTCGTGCTTGATTCCCTTCTCTCTGGACTCTCATCTCCTATCTTTTTTCCACTTCTTCTTGAATGCCTCATTTCTTCCTGTCCTGATGAGCCACTTTCTTTTCTAGTCTGTTTATTTCTATAGTATAACCGCTACTCCTCATACTCCTTTTCCTCTCTCAAGTATTTCAACTGTTCAATCTCTTCTTCCATTTCTTTCTTTGCCTGTTCCATCTTTATCCTTTCTGCCTGTATCTCCTTCCATATCGCCGCTTTTTCCTTCTCGTATTGTTTTTTTTCCTCCTCATTATCCCAAATTTGTACTCCTCCCTGCATGTTTACTGTTCCCGTCAGCAGGGGGCACTGCTTAGGGGTTCCGTCCTCATTATAGGGAGGGGGCTTTTCTGTTTCTTTTGCATCCGGGTACGGAGCTGAAGCCAGCTTCTCACCGTACCTTCCTCTCTCTCTAACAGGCTGTTTCTCCGGCACCTTAGTGTCTTCCTCGCTTGTAATCCATATTCTACTTGTCCTCCTCAGCCTTTCTCCCTCCGTTCTGAAGAGTTTTAGCACTTCCATTTCTCGTTCTCTTTTTTGCCCTCTTTTCTTAGATTTATCTTTTGGTTTGTAATTTCTAATTAATCCCTCCATTTCTTCCCACAAACTTACATCAAACGTTCCTTCTCTTGGCCACTTTGTGACGAGGTTTTTGGTTCTTTTTTCCCATTTTTCTGAAGTTTTTGTGATCTCATATTTATTTATCGGGAATTTTTTGCTCAGAATCTCTACTGCCGTTCCTTTATCTGTCATGTTATTCTCTCTTTTTAAGGTATTTCAGAGATTCACATTTTATTTACTGGATAATATTATTTACTCTAATTCTATGCCTAGTCTATCGTCTATCTACCAGCGCTTTAAACTATATATTGGACTGTCCTTGTTTCCTATTCTGTTCTGCCCGTACAGACTTCTATTCAGAGCGGTATCCGCAGAACTTGCTCTTTGCACCTCGCCTACCCTTATCTCTTAAGGAGTTATCCACGAGGATTTTCTCTGTTTTCCTTTTCCTTGCCCGTTCAGACCTTCGTCTTCTACGAAGCGGTATCCACAGAGATCCACACAAACACCACGTGGAATTTTTCTAAACTCAACTTCTTATTAACTTATTTGTATTTACCCTCACTGCAGTGTTCTTGATCAATCCTCTGAGCCTCCTGCTGACCCCCAATTCTGCCAGATTCTTCGGACCGGAGAGACCCTTCGGCAGTGGTTCCACACTTCTGAGACTCCAAGACCTCCCCAAAACCAACAGAATTCGTAGTCCAAATTGTCGCAAAAAGCGCTTACCTTTTGTTTTGCTGCACCCTTTATTCTGTTAGACTTGTGGGGGGCCCGAGAGGACTGGGAAGCGTCCCCAATCTGCCTTTTCCTTTCCGCGGGTCTCTTTCCGGTCCCGTCACGGTCGCCAATTTTGTCGTGGTTTCTCGTGCCCCACAAACGACCAGGAGACGTAGAAGATTCTTCAAAAAGTGTTAAACTTTAATTTGCAAATCAAAGCTGAGACAGTCATTGAGCTAGTCGCTAATTGCCCCCCGATCCTTGTACATCGCATTTTTATAGCAATCTCCTGGTTTAGTTGCATTAGCATATCCAATCAGTCTATAGTTGCGTATCACAAGTGCATCCGCTACTATTGTTTCTACCTCCTGACTTAATCATGTTCTAATCTACATCTCTTAGCTACCTCTCATTAACACACCATTGTCTTCTACATTCTTAAGATTTCATTCTCCTGCTAAATTGGTTACATGTATAGCAAGTAGCAGACTCAGACTACATAATCTACATCTCTTAGCTTCCTCTTATTAACACACCATTGTCTTCTACATTCCTAAGATTTCATTCTCCTGCTAAATTGGTTACATGTATAGCAAGTAGCAGACTCAGACTACATAATCTACATCTCTTAGCTTCCTCTTATTAACACACCATTGTCTTCTACATTCCTAAGATTTCATTCTCTAGCAAATAGCAAGTTGCAACATTTATACTCCAATAGGGTGAGGTCGGTGGCAGTAGGCAGTTTAAATATTTCCTCACTGACTGAACCGGCTGGAAACCCTGTTTCTGTGCAGTGGTTCCCTGTGGCTGACTGACTGTATATCTGGGTTAGAACTTTAGTGTCTCACAGCACTGACCAATCTAGACAGTCGTTGATACTGTTCGATCCCTCTGGCCTCCCACACACTAAAGCATGGAGACTGAGTTAATGGATGCTTATTGCATGAGAAGATGGAAACTTTTGAAGTTGTTTATTCTGCATTCCCCAATTGCCTGTGTTGGTTTTGAAGGAAGATAAGTGTAAGCCTGGATATTTGCTTTGCTTTCGCTGCGATTTTACTTTGTGTGTTTCATTTATCATTGATTTCAGATGGAGACACGGATTCCACACCGGCCATGTGGATTCAGGGTTAAATAGATCGAAATATGAGCGTATCTACACTCGATACGATAAAACCACGATTCAGAGGTAAATTGGCATTATGATAAAATGGTGTGTACTTCAATTGGGAATTTGAAATTGTCATTTTGCAAAGGCTGGATATCTTAATGAACAGCAAAAGCTGCGGCTGAACACTTCGAAATGTTGGTTTTAAGTTGCAGTGCTTAGAAGTCAATGTAGCATTTGCCCTGTAATACGTGAATGACAGGTCAGTTTAGACAAGTGGAGGTACAGTCCAATCGTTCAGCGATGTCCTTACGTCGTCAGTCCTAATTCCATAAATTATCCAGCTGCTGCTCTGTGTTCCGATTAAATCGACTATTTCCCTCAGCCCTATTTCAGCAGTTTAACTGCAAACTCGAAATAAAGTCATAAAGTGTACCGAAATTTCGACTCTGCATGCGGAACACGGCTGCCGCTGTCTTCCATCCAGAATTCACTCTGTCTGCGACATCATCCGCCTTCTGTTAGTAAGCCAATTCTGAATCAACGCAGCCAGGTTTCCCTCGATCCCATGCCTCCTGACTTTCTGAATGAGTCCACTTTGGGGAACTGATCAAATACTTGACCGTAATTAATGCACCCACATCGACTGATCTGATTCTTCTGTTTGTTTTATTTTCACTTTTTCAAATAATTCAATCTGACTCATAAAGGACAACATGCCATGTTTTCTGTCCTTAACCAGACTACGTTTCTCTAAATACTCATAAATTCCTTCTTCAATAATCCCCTCCAGTAGTTTACCCCTCTACTGGATGTAAGACTCCCTGGTCAATAATTCCAAGAAGAATCCCTATTATTTTTCGTCAACAAATGAATAGAATTTTCACCCTCCAATCATCTAGTTCTACTTCCGTGGCCAGCGAAGACACAAATATCCTGTCCAAAAGCTCAACAATATCTGAGATCACCTTCCAAAATCACCTGGAGTATATCCCTTCCTGTATCTGGGAATCATCTATCAACTGGAGTATATCATTTCCGGAATCGGGGTATCATCTATTACCTGGAGTATATCCCTTCCGGTATCGGGGTATCATCTATTACCTGGAGTATATCCCTTCCGGTATCGGGGAATCATCTATCATGTTTTCCAAGATTCCATCGCATCCTCTTTTCAGCGTCGGCATATTCGAGCATATCTGCCTTTTGACGCTGTGTTCACATTGATCAATGTATTCAGTGAGGAGCTTCACCGCCTCGTTGGACTCCAGACACAAGTTTTCTGCTTTTACCTCTGATCTGCCTACACTCCCTCAGATCTCCTCCTGTTCTTCACTTACCTTAGTGCATCTTTACTCCGCTTCTAACTTTGAAGTCCATTGTTAAATTCTTTTCTGTCTACATTGTGACTCGCCATAACCCTATTTGATACTAAAATTTAAGTATCTTCCTTTCTTCCTCCTGACGAGCTGTTTCATTTTTCTTGTTAGCAAGGGTTACTTTACGCTATCATCCTTTGCCTCAATGAGACAATTCTATACTGAACCCATGTGAGTGTTTTCTGAACAAACTCCACATATCTGTTGTGCATTTCCTTCAGTACATCATTTCCTTATATACCATTCCACGTTCTGGCCAGTTGGCACGACACATCGCAGATCTCCAGTTCAATACATCTCATTCTCCCTGGTCATTTCCACGTGTACGGTAAATGAAGGAGAGTTCTGCCCTGTCGTTCTGAAATGGTGACCTGCGGAGAGATCCGTCACCTGATCCGTTCCCCTTTCGAATATTAGATCCGGTCTGGACTGTTCGCCAGATTGTCTTTCCTTTTTATATTGACATGAATCCTTCCAGCACTCAACTGAGAGATTACACCAGACCGCAAGGGCAGGAATGGCTGCTGGACTTCCCCGGGTTCATATATTTCGAAATGGAATCCGATAAAAGACAGTGAACGGAGTCCTATTGAATCACGGGGAGAGTATGACGGCACGCAGAATCCGAAAGGGAAGGAACCGTGGAGTGACTGTCTATTGATAGACTGGGAGTAGATCTCAGAGCAGAAAGGGAGCAATCACTAGTTTGTGAGCATTCAGTACAGACCACAGACTCGCACCCCATCACCAAAAATTAAATATATATAAATAAATAAAATAAAATATACATGTGTGTGTTCGTGTGTGTGTGTGTGTGTGTGTGTGTGTGTGTGTGTGTGTGTGTGTGTGTGTGTGTGGTGTGTACACACACACATAGATACAGAAACAGCGCGGAGATGCTGAGATATATTTTGGACAGGTGCCATATTAACAAGCTGTTGTCACAGGCAGCTTAAATTTCAATAAAATTCATCGGCACTTCCTCGCGTTAAAGGGTTTAGATATGACTGAATTTCGCAGTTGCGTCCAGAAATGAGTCCTAGCACAATTAACGGACAGGCGGAATGGAAAACAGTCCCTCCTGGATCCTGCACCAGAAAAGGAGAAGGATCAGGTAATAGATCTCTTCGCGGGTCAACTATTCCAAATGTCCGATAACTGCACCGGGATGGATGCAGACTGTATTTACTTGGTGGTATTGGGTAACAACTAGGGAGCCGAATTCGGGAGAGGGTTTGCTCCTTGAACTGCACAACAGGTGATTCTTTGTCGACTTGCATTGGGGTTGAGTAAAGACTTGTCTCACTGAGGCGAGGTAAGCACGGTAGTGTAGAGTAAACCTGGTTGACAACGATATTGAACACCTCGTCAAGAAGAAGAAATAAAGATATTTGAGGGTCAGGAAGAAAGGATCAGGCACGGCTATGCAATGTCACAATGTAGCCTGGACGGAAACGAATAATGAACTTAGAAACGGACTTGAGGCGTCCTTGGAAAGTCGCATTAAGGTAGGAGTAGAACAGGAGGGTGACGGGACAAAGGGTCTGAGAGCTGAGAGATAAAATGGTAAGCATTCGTCTGGAGTGCAGGGAAGCAGTGAAGGTCCTTAATGATACTTTGCTTATATATTCAACAGTGAGCGGGACCTTGATTAATGCGGATTAAGCGTAACAAAACACAGATATACCGACGGTAACAATTATGCGCTGGAAACTTATCAAACATTAAAATAATCATTCGCCTTTGCTAGAAGGGAGATACGTTGTTGAAAGCGGGCGAGATATTGCTGCGAATTGGGGCATGATATTTGTGGTCTCACTATCCACAGAAGTAGTACCGGAGGATTGGAGGGTGGCAAATGATTTTTTCTTTGTTCCAAGAATTCCGTGAGGATTGTCCTGAGATTTACAGGCCAGTGAGTCTTCCGTCAGTTGTTGGCAAGCTATTCGAGAGGATTTTGAAGGAGGGAATCAATGAGTATCTCGGGAAACGTATTCTGATTGGGGATAGGCAGCGTGGTTTTGTAATGGATGGTCATCATTTATGCCCATGACTGATTTCTTTGAAATTGAAAAAAAAATACCGCTTAAGTCCGAAGTCGATGTGGGATGTATTAACTTTGTAAGGTGTTTGACCGGGCTCGGCATGGTCGGCACGTTCAGAAACTTAGATGGCTTTCCATCCAGGGAAACCTGGTTTCGTGGACTCCCTCTGAAATCAATAACTAGGTAGACAAGTAAAAGAACACAATATACATACACAGGTACATGCAAAACAAAGTGCAAACATGCGCTTTTCTGCGTTCAAAACCGTTGTAGATAACTGGCGCATAAAGAATAAACAGTTAAATACAAGGATGTAATCCCTTATCGAATATTTCAAGGACCAGAGGAAAGAAAGATCGGGGTTGTTGCAGCCCACATACACTAACACTTCATATAATTTCGGGAAGACCCACTCTCTGAAATTCAACTCAGTACCTGGAAATGCATTTCACTCAAAGAACCAGACTTTTCCAGACAGTCATATCCTGTGATAAACCAGAGGATTAATTCAGACTTCCTGTTGATGCAAACCTAACAAAGATACGACTGCTTTCCGTTCATTTACGACCGAATTACCTCTCCTTGTTTTTCTAGTGAACCCGCAAACTTCCTGTCCTCGTGCAATATTTTACAATCTCAATGCATTCACATTATAAACGTTTGCAGAACACGTCGTGCCATTAAGTGTTGAACAATTTACAACTAAGCAATAATTAGAATCATTCAAACATTTAAGAGATCCTTTCGAGTTTCAAGCTTATGGACGCTGGAGGTTATGTACTGTCTCAAGTTGATATTCAACAATTTAAAACATGAAGTCATTGCGTCACCGAATCCCCAGCGGCTTCCACGTTTTCTGACCTCTAAATTCCACTCAAACATAGGATGTAATTTAAATGAAAATTTTGTCGTATAGAATCATGGTTAGCAATCCCCATAACCACCGCTGAATGAATATATATTTAACAGGGTACTGATCTCGGCCCGAAACGTCGACAGCGTTTCTCCCTAAAGATGCTGCCTGGCCTGTCGCGTTCCACCAGCATTTTGTTTGTGTTACTGGGAACATTTGCCGAGCAAATACAGTCCGGAACTATCGCCTTTATCACCTAATTAAAGGTATATTACTTTAGTGTGTGGCCTCCTTCATATACTCACGTCTGTACTTACTTATTCACACGCGATAACTTTGTACTGAGTTTCCATGCTGAGTACTCCATACTCTATACTGCCCCATGCTGAGTACTCCATACTCCAGACTGTCCCCATGCTGAGTACTCCATACTACATACTGTCCCCATGCTGAGTACTCCATACTCCATACTGTCCCCATGCTGAGTACTCCATACTCCATACTGAGTCCCCATGCTGAGTACTCTATACTCCAGACTGAGTCTCCATGCTGAGTACTCCATACTCCAGACTGTCCCCATGCTGAGTACTCCATACTACATACTGTCCCCATGCTGAGTACACCATACTCCATACTGTCCCAATGCTGAGTACTCTATACTCCATACTGTCTCCATGCTGAGTACTCCATACTCCAGACTGAGTCCCCATGCTGAGTACTCCATACTCCATACTGAGTCCCCATGCTGAGTACTCCATCATACTGTCCCCATGCTGAGTACTCCATACTCCATACTGAGTCTCCATGCTGAGTACTCCATACTCCAGACGGAGTTTCCATGCTGAGTACTCCATACTCCATACTGAGTCTCCATGCTGAGTACTCCATACTCCAGACGGAGTTCCCTTGCTGAGTACTCCATACTCCATACTGAGTCCCCATGCTGAGTACTCCGTACTCCATACTGAGTTTCCATGCTGAGTACTCCATACTGTTCCCATGCTGAGTACTCCATACTCGATACTGAGTTTCCATGCTGAGTACTCCATACTCCATACTGAGTCTCCATGCTGAGTACTCCATACTCCATACTTAGTTTCCATGCTGAGTACTCCATACTCCATACTGAGTCTCCATGCTGAGTACTCCATACTCCATACTGAGTCCCCATGCTGTGTACTCCATACTCCAGACTGAGTTCCCATGCTGAGTACTCCATACTCCATACTGAGTCTCCATGCTGAGTACTCCATACTCCATACTGAGTACCCATGCTGAGTACGCTATACTTCATACTGAGTCCCCATGCTGAGTACTCCATACTCCATACTGTCTCCATGCTGAGTACTCCATACTCCATACTGTCCCGATGCTGAGTACCCCGTACTCCACACTGAGTTCCCTTGCTGAGTACTCCATACTCCATACTGAGTTTCCATGCTGAGTACTCCATACTCCATACTGAGTCTCCATGCTGAGTACTCCATACTCCATACTTAGTTTCCATGCTGAGTACTCCATACTCCATACTGAGTCCCCATGCTGAGTACACTCCATACTCCATACTGAGTCCCCATGCTGTGTACTCCATACTCCATACTGAGTCATCATGCTGAGTACTCCATACTCCATACTGAGTCCCCATGCTGAGTACTCCATACTCCATACTGAGTCTCCATGCTGAGTACTCCCTACTCCATACTGAGTCCATGCTGAGTACTCCATACTCCATACTGAGTTTACATGCTGAGTACTCCATTCTCCATACTGAGTTTCCATGCTGAGTACTCTATACTCCATACTGTACCCATGCTGAGTACTCCATACTCCATACTGATTTTCCATGCTGAGTACTCCATACTACAGACTGAGTTCCCATGCTGAGTACTCCATACTCCATACTGAGTCCCCATGCTGAGTACTCCATACTCCATACTGAGTCCCCATGCTGATTACCCCATACTCCAGACTGAGTCCCCATGCTGATTACACCATACTCCATACTGAGTCTCCATGCTTACTACTCCATACTCCATAATGAGTCCCCATGCTGAGTACTTCATAATCCATACTGAGTCCCCATGCTGAGTACTCCATACTCCACACTGAGTCCCCATGCTGAGTATTCCATACTCCAAACTGAGTCTCCACTCCGTGGGTGTAGTGACAGACCGATGAAACATTACCATAGATTTTCTATGTTGTCAGTGCTGCGACACACTAAAGTTCCGAACGAAATTTATGTTACTTCTGGCTCTAAAATGTCTCCTTGTCATGTTGATTAATTATAGCGCTTGGACCACCATTCATGGATCTGACGTAACTATGGTCAGGTGCTTGGCGCTTGTCTGATTAGCACGTCGAGCGGTATCCTCTGTTGATTCCTAGAAGTAACTTAAAGGAATACTTACTTCTTCACTTGCTCACCTATCCATGTATTTTCGCACAGTCCAGTGTGGAGAATGTAATTCTGAGACTTTAAAAGGCAGCTAAGTGTTCTGGCTCAAAAGCTTCCAGGTGAGGCAGAAAGGATGCAGTGAATGCTATATTCTGCTTTCAGATTCCTGCCCCTGTCTCCTTCCTTTGCGACTTTCTCACTGGTCGCATGTGGGGAAGGGGTTGGAAGAAGGTAACATAGTCCTGTTTGAGTACTGGCAGGAGATGTTTGGAAGTTGGCTGCCTATCATAGTCATAACCATGAGGAATTGCACCACTCCTTATTTAAATCAGTATACATTGCACTCAATCCTTCAACATCGCTACAAGCTGATTTGCCTCTTATCACTTATTCTTCTTTCACAAAACATCAGAAACTGATTCAAATGCATTATTTCTCGCTCCTCGCATCCGCCCTCCTCGCAAATATGTTGCCCTCTCCTTAAGGTGTCAGTTTCTCTTCAAGAAGAGTCTCCACATCATGGAAAGCATTATTGCTTCTTGTAATCGGTCCCTCTGTACTTCAGTTTGCTGGGGCCATTCTACCCAATTCTCAATTAAGCATCCTTTCTCTCTGGTTTCGTTTACCCTCCTTGCCTCGCATTGTCCCATGAGTAATCATCCAAATCTTTATCACAGCTTCTTTATTTTCCTTCATTCACCATGACCAGCGAAGTCTCCACTCTGAGACTTTGCGTTACCTTCTTCTCAATTACAATACAAAACAGGCAAGTTCTGAGATTGATTTTATAGGTACAGGGGACTTCTATTTCCCAAATATTGAGTGACAGAACCATGTGGCTAATGGATTACAGGGCAGTGAGTTCATCGTGTTATTGAATTGCTGTTTTTCTGACGCGGTATGTTAATGCACCGATAAGAGGGGAGGTCTGTCTAGATTTGAAATTCGAGAACAATTCAGGATAGTATTTTGAGTGCAGAAGTTGATAAAACTTTCCAATCTCTCGAAACTTTCGCCTCAGTAGAGAATTCCTGGGTTATATGTCAGAGGTGTCTGTCAAGTGTATTTAAATTTTTAGAGGAATATTCAATATTGAATGTTGATGGAGAGAGCTGAGCAAGACAGTCCACTGGTCAACTTGGTTAAAACTGGTTCAAGCGACAATCAGACACTGGACATATTGAGGTCAATCGACCTGTCGTAGAAAGTGCTTGGAGCAAGAGGAGCAATAGAGGCAAATAGACGGCGAGAAAGAATGTATCGTAGAGACACCAATTAATAATTTTCGCCGGTATTCATATTCGAAAAGGGGTTTGCAGTGGCGGATTCAAAATGGCAAGGGAAAATTTTGCTGCGACTCTCCAGAAACGTAGCCGATATCCTAATGGGCTTAAATGGGAACAACTCTGCGGGGCTGAGTGAGGCTTGTGGAGAGGAAGAGGAGAGAATACTTGGTCCAAGGTTATGGAATTTTGGGGAACAATTCTGAGATGCCAGATGATAACAGGGTTGTAGAATAGGACCCAGTACTGAACAAGAACAGAAAACTGTGGCTCAGAGAGACACGAATATCAGCTAACGATAGGCAGCCATTTTTTTTGCTGGAAAGGCTGTCGTCTAAATTAGTTTGCCAGACATGTGTTATTATGAAGAACACCGTGACCGGGTGGGAAATGTGTATTTTTCCCTCAGACGGAGAGTGGTCACAGATCGGAAACAAGTTGCATGGATGTAGAGGCAGAGCTAAGATGCCACTAAACGACTCCTTTGCACGCATCTTCGGAAACAGCTCCATTACCATCTGTCATGTTTTCATTTTCCTTCTCAGGGTTCTTTCGAAGACCTTGACCTGGAGTTACCCGCTGACTTGGGTTCTTTGCGGGAATGGGACTGGAGTATCGGAACTGTCCGGTATCCGATATGCCCAGGGTTCGGCCTGAGTGTCTCGGCCGCACTTGGAAGCCTGAGATCTCGGGGCTCTGGAGATGGCCGGGTCGAGGGTCGGCGTCACGGCAGGAGACCCGTGTGTCACCGGTGAGGCCGGAAACACTTTTGCTGTGGGCCAGAAGACCCGAGAGCTTTACTGCCTTCGGGCACGGATCTCGGTTGCTGTTATGTCTCCCACTCGCCGTGAAAATGGGGGACTCCTCCCTCTTCCTTATTAGGGGGAGAGAGACCCTGTGGTTTGTCGAATGCCGGATGTAACGTGAAGTCTTTGGGGTCACTGCAAGTCTGTGTCTTTGCTGTTGCCGACCTCACGTTTGTGCTCGGTGGTGGTGTTGACGCATTTTGCCGGGATTGTTGCTCGCTGCCGCACTCGGGGAGAGGGGAGCTGGGGAGGGGGGACTTGGAGTTCTCAAGTTTAATCGTCGTTCACTCTTTGGGGCACTTCTCTGTTTTCGTGGATGTTTGAGAAGGAAATGCATTTCAGGATGTATATTGCTTACAATTCTTTGAATTGAATTGGACCTTTCAACCTATAAACCTTTGAGCACCTAGTGACGCTAAGCAGCCTCGCAGTATGTCAGGAGTATCTGGATAGGGAGACAACGACCAATCCTGATCAAATTCTGGTAAACGAATTCAGATTACCTCAAAAAAAAAAGCTGCCCCGCTACTTTGTAACTGTCATGGTCCTGTCCGTGAAATTCGCGTTCCGGCTCACAGCACGGTCCGTGGACTCCAGACTCCGCATCTTCCGGCTGTCCCTTGTCTCATTTGGGCTTAATCCGAGGGACCTGATTCTCGTCTTGTGGCCGAGATTTTACGTGGCCCTGGGTTCGAGGCTGGTGTCTGTTTCTTCTTGTCAGTATCCTGTCCTTTTCTCTGTGGGATTTCTGTCGTCAATATCCTGTCCTTGCCTCTGTGTGGGTTTCGTGCTGTCGGTATCCTGTCGTCGCCTCCGTGGGGTAAGTCAGGATGTCCGTGTCGTTACCCTACGGTGGGATCTGACCCTCCTGGTCCTTGCCTCCATTGGGTAAGTCAGGCCATCATTGCCGTTACCCTGAGGCTGGACTGTTCCCTTCCTTCCCTACGCTTGAAGCCCTGCCCTGCAAACTGTGCCTGGAGCCTTGCTTCGCCTCGCCTTGTCTTGCGTTAATAATATTATTAAGGGATTGGACACACTGGAGGCAGGAAGCATGTTACCGCTGATGGGTGAGTCCAGAATTAGAGGCCACAGTTTAAGAATGGGTAGGCCATTTAGAACTGACATGCGGAAAAAACTTTTTCACCCAGAGAGTGGTGGATATGTGGAATGCCCTGCCCCAGAAGGCAATGGAGGCCAAGTCTCTGGATGCATTCAAGGGAGAGAGTTCGATAGAGCTCTTATAGATAGCGGGGTCAAGGGATATGGGGAGAGGGCAGGAACGGGGTACTGATTGTGTATGATCAGCCATAATCACAGTGAATGCTGGTGCTGGCTAGAAGGGCAGAGTGGCCTACACCTATTGTCCATTGTCTATTGTCTATTGCATCTGCCTGGAGCCTTTCCTCGTCTAGCTTTGCCTCTGCCTGGAACTTTGCCTCGCCTTCCCTGTGTCTGGCGCCACGCCCTGTTTGGAACTGTCTCTTTAAGTTCACGCCTCCGCTAGGTGGGTCCGGCCGTTTTGCCGCTACCTAGCTTTGGAATCTTTTTCGTTGTTTTCAGTGTTCTGTGTAATGTGTCCCGGCCTTACGTACTGTACCCAAGGAGGGGTCCCGGCTCTTGTTTTCCATGTTTCTGTCTGTCGCTCGACCCAGGCTCTGTGTTCCTGTCTCTCCCTCGACCCAGGCTCTGCATTCCTGTCTCTTCCTCGACCCAAGTTCTGCGTTCCTGTCTCTTCCTCGACCCAGGCTCTGCGTTCCTGTCTCTCACACAACCCATGCTCTGCGTTCCTGTCTCTTCCTCGACCCAGGCTCTGCGTTCCTGTCTCTTCCTCGACCCAGGCTCTCCGTTCCTGTCTCTTCCTCGACCCAGGCTCTCCGTTCCTGTCTCTTCCTCGACCCAGGCTCTGTGTTCCTGTCTCTTCCTCGACCCAGGCTCTCCGTTCCTGTCTCTCCCTCGACCCAGGCTCTGAGTTCCCGTCTCTCCCTCGACCCAGGCTCTGCGTTTCTGTCTCTCCCTCGACCAAGGCTGTGCACTCCTGTCTCTCCCTCGACCCAGGCTCTGCGTTCCTGTCTCTCCCTCGACCAAGGCTCTGCGTTCCTGTCTTTCCCTCGACCAAGTCAAGGATTCGGGGTCTCGTCCAGTCCCAGTCACGTTCAAGATCCTTGTCCTGTCCAAGCCACGGCTTTGTGTTCTCGTCTTGTCATGTGCCTCGCCCAGACCAGGAGTAACTTGCCCAGCCCGGTACTGGGGTTCTCTCGTCCTGTGCTGGGGTTCCCTTGTCCTGTCCATGAGTTTCTCGTCCAGTCCGGTTGCCTCTCCTCGTCCTGTAGCCTCGTTATGTCCTCGCCTGTTTCTGGAGTCCGACCCCGAGTCAAGACCCAGGTTATGGGTCCTTGTCCAGCCTCTGGCTCGGAGTCCACGCCCAGGCTCCTAGTTCCCAGTTCCATATCCTGGTTCTGCTATCATCGTTATTCCTAGCCCAAAGTAGCAGAGTGTGTGGAAAGTGAAACCCCGTTAACACTAACCCACAGGATTGAGTCAAGGGTGCAATTGTGCCAATTTTCAACATGGAGATGACAGGGCGGTGAAAGATCAATTAGACCATGGAACTTTATGCGAAATACTGGCCGTTATTTAGGATTATATGGTACCGGGGTAGGAAGGAGCCATGGGCATCATCGGAGTAACAACGAAAGATGATTCAGCCGGAATAATAAACAAAACAGCAGTGTGTTCCCTATCGTTGTGAGGTGTCCAGTTGGAAGATGAGATGCTGTTCTCCTCATTTATGTTATGACTACGATGGCAGTGGAGAAGGCCCAGACAGAGGAAAGAAGTCCAAATATAAGTGGATTAAGCATTAAATTGTGATGAGCTCAGGATTAACCATGCTCGCAGTCCGAGCAAATCCAGGTTGTGTTTTATTTTCCAATGTAGTGGAGACATCATTGTGAACCCTGAAAGTGCAGTAGGCTCGGTCGGCAGGGCACAGCCATAACAAGCTAATTAAGGTCTGAGACCTTGGTCAAAGTTATCACAGAGCTCAAATCTCTTGCGCTGTCCAAACTTTTGAATGGCACTCCTTTCCTATCTTTCACCCTAAATTGTACAAAAGAACAATAATATAATAAACTTGCTTAAAATGTTGGAAAAAAAAGTTTCATCTTTAACTTTATGACTTCTGGAGATCATTTCAACTTCACTTCACTTAAATATTCACAGTAACATAAATTTTGACCAGTGGAGCCCCAGACTTTTGCAAGCCACTGTATGTCGTTAATAATAGTTTAGCTTCTGTGTGAAACACCCCCTGGTCCCCCGCTTCAAGGAGAGAATGACAGATTCTCCGCTGATATCGGAAATGCTCCACGTTCGGCAATTTCCTGGTGGAACACTTGTGCAGCGGCTCCACAGCAATCACGTCCATCACTCACGGGGAGCAGAAAATCAGGCTACTATTATATATTATTGCATCATGACTTTTCCCGTCCGTGAAGACATCTGTTCAGAACGTATTGGATGCCTCATTGTAAATCTGCTTCCATACCTTTATTGATGTTTGGACTTCCATTTCTTTCTTCGTGTCCACATCAGCACTCCCGAGAACCCCGTCACTCTTTGTGAATATCCCAGCCATACTCACTCACCCATGGAAGGTAACCTCGTACCTCAGTATTGACCCCTGTCTGCCCTTCGCTGACTAGCTGACAAAATGACTAATTTAATTCAACAACCGACGACCCATTGAGTGAAGGGCTTTTCTCAGGAGCCATTCTGTTCAGACCATTCAATACATAAACGAGGCGGCATATTAGGAAACTTAAAACAGAATAAACAATGTTGTCTTGTGTTTACAATGGAAGTGAACGCCATTGTCTACAAGATTATCAACAACGTTAGCAATTTAGCGCATCTGCCAAACAATTGTTGTTACAAGTGTAATGAATGCAGATGCTATGTCGGTTTAAACATATACACAAATTCGACGGTCATGTCTACGGCGGTTGAATTACTTTGCTTCATACCGGTGCGAGCATTGGTGGCCGCTGGTTTACTACACGAAGGACTGCATGTATATCAATTGTATTGACATACAACACGCTGGGTGTATCTCCGCAGGTCAGGCAGCATCTGTGGGAATAAACCAACAGACGACGTTTCGGTGCGAGACCCTTCATCAGGGGGTAGAAAGGAAGGAGGAAGATGGCAGAATAAGAACCTCGGGGAGAGGGAAGGACAAGCTAGAAGGGAATGGGTGTTGCCAGGTTGGCGAAATAACAGTCTGGGTGATGATAGGGGAACAAGGCAAAGGGCTGCAGAAGAAGGAAGCTGATAGGAGAGGAGATTGGATCCAAGGAAAAGGGAAGGAAGAGGGGCATCATGGGAAGGCGATAGGCAGATCAGGCGGAGAGATAAGAGGCCGAAGTGGGAAAAGGAAGGAGGGGAAAATACCGGAACTCAACGGAAATCGATGTTCTTGCCATGAGATTGCAGGCTACCTGGACGGAATTTGAGGTGTAGCACACCCGGCCTGAGAGTAGCCTCATTGTGGCACGAGAGCAAGCCACGGGTCGACATATCGAACCGTGAACGGGGATCGTAAAAAAATGGTTTGCCACTGGGAAATCTCGCTTCTGTTGATGGAGGTGAGGTACGACCAAGTGTTAATTAATTTGAAGAAAGGCCTTGACCAGAAAGGTCGACAGATTAATAATTTCCAAAGATGCCTTCTAAACTGTTTGGTTCTTCCATAATATTGTGCGTATTGCAGTAAAATTGATTAAACGTTTACGTGCATAAAATATCTCCGTGAGCCTGAATGTGATATTAGTTTAAGGTTCTTCACTATGTTACAGGAACGTTCAGACATCTTATTCTTTATTTTATATTTCTATTGCAAGATCTATAACCGAGACAATTCCCAAAGTGAAACAGAGCAGCCCATTGACAGTATAAAATTGGTCTATGGTGACAAAGTCCATGGATCCTCGGAATGGACAAGATCAACAATAACAATCATGAAACCGAGAGATGAGTCTGAGATTGTTTCACAACATCATTCACTGACTTCTCCAATCATCATTTCTTCATCTTTGAGATTTTGCAATTTCGTGTCAAGCTATTCATAACTCATCACAACTGGGAGTTTACTTGAATGACATCATGATTATTTTAACCTCAGCTTTTCGAAAACACTTCAGCCTTGTGTGATATTAAATAGTTCGTGTGATGCAGCGAGTATAAATGAATGAGCGTGGAGATTCGTCAGCTCAGAGTTTCTCCAGCGAGATCGCGGACAGCTAGAAGACAGGGTGAATCTCAGACAGGATGCGTGAAACCTTTTACCGTGTGAGGAAGATATGGTACTTAGTCATTGCCGTGATCGGTGTTCCCGGTAAGAACACAAGCAAATTAACATTTTAAGTTTTCTGTGCGCGGTCCGTGGACTCGTTCAGTGACCGACAGCGCTGTGATGTCGGATTGTCAGAGAGTGCGGTGGAGACATTGCGACCAATCTCTGTGTTCGTTCAGAAGTTCCCTTGCTTTTTAATCGATGGCTTCTGCTGGTAGTAAACCGCAGCAGAAGCGGCCGTAGAGAGAAAGATCGGGTAGATGGATTCATTTTGTAGATTCATAGCAGGCAGTTGTGATTTATCAATGCAAAGTCGCTGTCAAGTAAACCCCGATAATCCAGCGCGCTCGCCACCTTTACGGCAAATTGGTTTTATACCGTTTCATTAGAGCAAAGTGCTTTAAATTCAGAATTCAAGGTATTGTGCTCTGATTAAAGAATTACCTGCAAATTTGAATGGAACGCGGGAAGCCAATGGACTTTGAGATTCAGGGAAGAGTGGTCGATTGCATTTGTAAGTCAAGTAAGGGCCTGTGTGCGTGTTTTGTGCCAGCGTTTATTCCCACGCCCTGTTATCCGTGAAGTGAAGCAGGAGTTAAGAGCAAGCCCAGCGGCGTCCGTTAGGGGTCGGATGGGGTAAGGTGCACGCGATACTCCGTTCTTGTACAATATGCTTCGGAGCATTTAGAGTAATGCTGAAGTAATTCGGAGCGTCCCCAAAAGAGGCAGATCTTTTGGAGTACCGACACTGTCTTTGATAATATAAGCACTAGCGTGCTAAACACTTTAAAGTTCAGCGGGTGAAGCATAAACCTCAAAAACGAAAATTGAAACTTTCTAATCGGATTCGGTGAGAGCGGGTGAAGGAACCCCGGCAAAGCGTAGTTGCCGAATTTAAAGGAGGCCATCCAAGCGGAGGTGTGGTGGGGGTGCTGTGTGCGTGTGTTAAACGGAGAGTCAAGAAGGAGACGCAGGCATTGGAACGGTGGAAATGAATTTGCTTTGAACTTTGTAGATGGACAGAGGTGGAGGGAGCGGGACTTCGCTGAACAGTGAGAGTGCCAGGACATAGGTGACAGGAACGCGGTAATTAGCATCGCTGAGAAAGTTGCCGAGGTACCCAGGTTTGACACATCAGTGCAAAACCTGACGGGGGGAGATTTATATTGATTTCTCTCAAGCGCTCTCGGCGATCCGTTGATAACGCCTCCTTCCCAAACCCTGTTCCCTTTCCAGTATCGAGTACTTTCTCCGTTCACCCCGTATGCATTCGTGAGAGGGATCTGAGATTCCCGCATTACTCCTTTTACACCCCCAGAAGTCAGTTGTCTGCACAGTCTGATTGTTCTCGATTTCCAGCTTGTCTCTGCCCTGAGACCCACTGAGCGGTGAGACAGTAATTCACTCATTCTGTTTGCTGTTCCCCCAGTGAATTTAGTGGCGATTGCGATCCTGTCCCGGGGAAAGTGCGGCCTCTCTACCTGCACCACGCGCTACCTGGTGGCCATGGCAACGGCGGATCTACTAAGCATCATCTTTCAGGTCATATTGTGGCGGATCAGTTATTATTACTTCCCCGGGACTTTCCTGGACATCACCCCCGTGTGCAGTGTGATCTCCGCCTTGGGAGAGGCAGCTACTCAGTGTTCTGTCTGGTTCACCGTCAGCTTCACGTTTGATCGGTTTGTCGCCATCTGTTGTCAGAAATGGAGAGCGAAGTATTGCACCGGGAAAACTGCGACTGCGGTTCTGTCAACAACCGGCGTTCTGCTCTGTTTTAAAAATGTACCCCACTTCTTAGCATTTAATCCTGCGAAAGTGATTGACAATATACCCTGGGGCTGTATTACGAAGCCGGGCTACTATACGGATCGCGGGTGGGTGGGATATGACTGGTTTACCACAGTTCTAACGCCATTACTCCCGTTCGTGTTAATACTCCTGTTCAACGCTCTGACAGTTAGACACATTTTGGTGACAAGTCGCGTGCGTCAGGGGCAGAGGGGTCAGAACAAGGCGGAGAAACGCAGTGACCCGGAGATGGAGAGCAGGACGAGGTCTGTGATCTTACTTCTCACCATCTCCGGAAGCTTCATCATCCTGTGGTCGGTGTATGTTGCCGAATTCCTTTATTACATCATCGCCGGATTGGATCCAAAGAATTACAACGATTCGGAATACATATTTCAACACTCTGGAATCATGCTGGTGATATTAAGTTGCTGCACAAACACGTTTATTTATGGGGTAACACAGTCCAAGTTCAGAGAGCAGTTCATCAGCGCAGCGAAATATCCGCTCACGTCAATTATCCAACTAATTAATGAACAGAATATCTAAGATCTTCTCAGAGGCCGTCGCAGTGTTTTCATCTTGTTACTATGGAACTGACGGTCACCGGAGAACGAGGCAGAGGTGAGAAATAAACTGTTTTATAGCCCGAGATAGACACAGCACGGGAACAGACTCTTCGGCATCCGCAGCCCGCGACCTCCACCTCCTCACAATTACTCAACTCATTCCAGCATTCTCTTCACCATACTCCCGCTAACGTTACAGATACACCCCTTTAGACAATGATAGGACTGTTCAGGATCTGAGGACATTTAAGACCAAATCGGGAGATGTGTAAGCGATTCTTTACTTTTGCCCAAGAATAAAACGAAAAAGAAAGTCAACATTCCGCACGAACTTACAGTAAACCTTACACTTGTCCTTCGCGTTAGGATACCCTGTTGTGGAGAAATATTTAACACCGCAGAAATCATGCATTCTGGCTATAGTAGTGCAAATTCTTATGGAAAACCCAGATGACAACTCTGCTCCAGGGAAAGAATGTCATCTCACCTGACGAGTTCGATTAAATTTCCACCCGAGGAAACTGCATGTCGAATCTCCTCTGCATTCACTCCAGTACAGTCGCACGTTTACTATCACTTTTCTCAGCTAAAACTGGTAAAGCCTGTGGTATGGACATGGGAGAGCGCAATCATTTCTCAATTGCTAGCAAAGTTCGGGCTATTCTGGTGGTGATTAGCAGTGTGGCTTTCGAGAGATTTACATACAATTTGCCGTGTAACAGTTTTATATTTTTCTGTGGTGACTTAGGGATAATACCAGTTGTAGATATTAGTATTGGGACAATGTTTACCCTGTTCGTGTCCCATGGACTTTCTATTTCCTGTTTCAAGTCAACATATCTCGGGTATCTTCGCTTTTCGATTTTCTGTAAGTGGTGTGTTATCCGGAATTGTTGTATCTATTAAGTACGTTGTTCTTGCTTCTTTATCCTGTAATATTACAAGCGGAAGGGTATCGTGTAATGCAATGCTCATGGACCAGAATCTTTCAATTCCGTCTTTCACGCCAGCATCGTTCAGATGACATTGCCTTACTAATTTCTGTGGTGTTCATCGTGTTTTGGATAGCCGTGCCTCTTTCTAGGTTGATTTTACTGGTTTACCCTGCAATGTTATATCCGGACGGCTATCGGGTACTGCCCTATCTAGAATGAACGATTAGTCATAATATAATTGTAGGACTCGGCCTCTGAAACTGTATTTATGCTAATGAATAGTACCTTTTGTATCATGTGTTTGTATTGTAAAGCACGGTTTTGGTGAATAACTCTTACCACTGCTTTCTGCCTGTGTAAGAAATCAGACTGAATTAAAGTGTCGCAGGATTCTGTAATTTGTTGGATAGCTTCCGTGTTTTCCTCGGCATTTTCTGCTTTATTCGTCTTGAATTTGTTGGACTTTTATTGTGTAATTTCGATATTTTTGTACTAACCACCTGACACCCTTTTAACACAAGCAACCACTCCGTTTCTGGAAGGAGGTCTCCAACATTGAAACAGGCGTTGGACGCTTCCTGTCGACATCTACTCTGCTCCGATTGAGGGGATGTGGATAGAAGTTCATGTTCATCCTTTGGTTAACCATTTCATCCATGGCGTCGCTGTAGAAGTAGCTTCACTGTTTCTGACATGTGGAGTGTGTGACGGGACAGTGTGGAGTGAGATGTACTCTGTGTCTGACCACGGGGGGGAGGGAGATTCATCCTGTGTCTGACCCCGGAAGTGTGTGTTGGGACGGTGGGGTGGGTGTTTCACTCTGTGTCTGACACTTGGAGTGTGTGATCGCACTGTGTGGAGGGAGCTTCACTTAGTGTCTGACAAAGGGAGTGTGATGGGACGGTGGGGAGGGAGCTTCACCCTGTGTCTGAACCCAAGATTGTTTGATGCGAGGATGCGGAAAGAGCGTCACTTAGTGTTTGACCCCGGGTGTCAGTGATTGGACGGTGTATACACAATTTTACTCTGCGTCTGAACCCGAGGGATGTGTGATGGATTGTGCGGAGGGAGCTTCACTCCCTGTCAGTCCCCTGGCGTATTTGATGGGGTGATGTGGACCGACTTCCTTTGTGGTTGTGATCCCCGGAATGCTTAATGGAACGTGCAGGGAGTTTCACTCAGTGTCTGAGGAGACGATGTCGAATGAGCTTCACTGTGTGTCTGACCCCGTGAGTGATGCGAGGATGAGGAATGAGCCTCACTGCGGGGCTGCCTCAATGTCACAGCGTTCGGCTGGAGCCGGGTCCGATTGAACAATTGGGAATGAAACCCGGAGCGCGGCCGTTAAAGGGGAGGATGGCTTTAAAGGGGACGGCGGGGAAGCGGCTGAAATGTCCCAATCCCAAACCACGGTTCACACATTCAGATGTTCACAATCTCACTCTCAGTCCGGGTCTGGGTTCCTGCAGAGATCTCAGTTCCTTCTTCCATTTCTGACTGAACTGATTGTACTGCAGATTGAAACAGATGGAAGGATACAGATGAAATAAACAGATTACACAGCAGTGTCAGTAACTGGACAGTGGGTTAATGTTTCAATAACACTCACAGACAAATATCACCAGAAAACCCGCGGATCCGCTGATATTTTATCACATTATTAACACAAACATTCATCCGATCGGGAGGGTCAGTATGAGGCGGTAGAGAGCAGGGACAGATCGGTTTGTCAGCCAGTTTGATTCCAGATCCAGCACCGTCAGTGATGTGTTTGTACTGAGAGCGGAGACGAGATCCTCGGCACCAGAATCTGTGAGACCGACATTGAACAACCTGGAGCTGAGAGAGAGTGAGGGTGAAGGACACAGAAAGACAGGAGACGATACAATTCCCCAGTGTTTATCAGTAACACAATTACTGATCACTTTAATGTTCAGTGTCAGACACCCAGTGACTGTAAACACAATCTCCCACAGTCTGGTACTTACCCCAGTTTCTGTATTTTACACGCCGGGTTCCTCAGAGCCGCAGACACCAGTTTCACTCCAAAATCTCCCAGTTTATTTCACTCAGGTTCAGCGTCGTCAGTAACCCAGTGGGACGGGTGGTCACCAGGACTGAACAACCTGGGAGCAGCTTGCCCTGGATTAAACTGTACTCAATGTCAGACATCTTGCACCGGATTTCAGGATCTGTGCATGTGTATTGGGGTTCTCTGTCTCTTCGGCTGTCAGCAAAATAAATGCATTTTGTCATTGAATTCATCAAAACCATCCAATATAAACACCAACAATTCTGGGTTGTGTTCTATTTGAAGGCTACAGATGTGTTCGTTAATTATACGACGACTCTGAGACGGGTATCGGTAATATCTGACGACGTAACGTGCCAAAACCGCCAGGCTGGATAAACGTTAAAGTGACAGACTCAGTCCAGATTTCGAGTGCAAAATCTTCATGAAGCTGGTCATTCGCCGTGACGCCGCTAGTTACTCCATTCTGTAGATTCTGAACCGGGACAAAAACTTTACTGGGTGTTTTTTATAGGCGGCCCAATAGTAGCAGGGATACCGAGGAGCAGATAGGGAAACCGATCCTGGAAAGGTGTAAGAAGCACAGAGTTGTTGTGATGGGAGTTCTTAATTTCCGAAATATCGATTGGCTTCTCCTAAGAGCTAGGGGTTTGGATGGAGTGGAGTTTGTTAGGACATAGAACATAGAATAGTACAGGACATTACAGGCCGTCGGCCCATAATTTTGTGCCGACCCTCAAGCCCTGCCTCATATATAACCCCCCAACTTAAATTCCTCCATATACTTTTCTAGTAGTCTCTTAAACTTCACTAGTGTATCTGGCTCCACCACTGACTCAGGCAGTGCATTCCACGCACCAACCACTCACTGAGTGAAAAACCTTCCTCTAATATACGAGGTTGGTTTGGCAAATAAGGTGAAAGTAAATCCGAAAGGTTTCTACAGTTATATTAAAAGCAAGATGACAGTGAGGGATAAAATTGGCCCCTTAGAGAAACAGAGTGGTCAGCTATGTGTGGAGCCGAGGGAGATGAGAGATTTCTTCTCTTCGGTATTCACTAAGGAGAAGGATATTGAATTGTGTAAGGTGTGGGAAACAAGTAAGGAAGTTATGGAACCTATGACAATTAAAGAGGTGGAAGTACTGGCGCTTTTAAGAAATTTATAAGTGGATAAATCTCCGGGTCCTGACAGGATATTCCCCAGGACCTTGAGGGAAGTTTGTGTAGAAATAGCAGGAGCTCTGACGGAGATCTTTAAGATGTCATTAGAAACGGGGATTGTGGCGGAGGATTGGCGTATTGCTCATGTGGTTCCATTGTTTAAAAAGGGTTCTAGAAGTAAGCCTAGCAATTATAGACCTGTCAGTTTGACATCAGTAGTGGGTAAACTAATGGAAAACATTCTTAGAGATAGTATTTATAATTAGCTGGATAGACAGGATCTGATTAGGAGTAGCCAGCATGGATTTGTGCGTGGAAGGTCATGTTTGACAAACCTTATTGAATTTTTTGAAGAAGTTACGAGGAATGTTGACGAGCGAAAGGCAGTGGATGTAGTCTACATGGACTTCAGCAAAGCCTTTGACAAAGTTCCACATGGAAAGTTAGTTAAGAAGGTTCAGTCGTTAGGTATTAACGCTGGAGTAATAAAATGGATTCAACAGTGGCTAGATGGGAGATGCTGGAGAGTAGTGGTGGATAATTGTTAATCGGGATGGAGGCCGGTGACTAGCGGGGTGCCTCAGGGTTCTGTTTGGGTCCCAATGGTGTTTGTAATATACAGAAATGATCTGGATGATGGGGTGGTAAATTGGATTAGTAAGTATGCCGATGATACTAAGGTAAGAGGTGTTGTGGATAATGCGGTGGGTTTTCAAAGCTTGCAGGGAGATTTATGCCGGTTAGAAGAATGGGCTGAACGTTGGCAGATGGAGTTTAATGCTGAGACGTGTGAGGTTCTACATTTTGGCAGGAATAATCCAAATAGAACATACAGGGTAAATGGTAGGGCATTGAGGAATGCAGAGGAACAGAGAGAGCGAGGAACAACAGTGCATAGTTCCCTGAAGGCGGAGTCTCGTGTAGATAGGGTGGTGAAGAAGGTTTTTGGAACGCTGGCGTTTATAAATCAAAGCATTGAGTACAGAAGTTGGGATGTAATGTTAAAATTGTACAAGGCATTGGTAAGGCCAAATTTAGAATATTGTGTGCAGTTCTGGTCACCGAATTATAGGAAAGATATCAATAAATTAGAGAGAGTGCAGAGACGATTTACTAGGATGTTACCTGGGTTTCAGCACCTAAGTTACAGAGAAAGGTTGAACAAGTTAGGTCTCTATTCATTGGAGCGTAGAAGGTTGAGGGGGGATTTGATCGAGGTATTTAAAATTTTGAGAGGAATAGATAGAGTTGACGTGAATAGGCAGTTTCCATTGAGAGTAGGGGAGTTTCAAACGAGAGGACATGATTTGAGATTTAGGGGGCAGGTTTAAGGGAAACACGAGTGGGCATTTCTTTACTCAGAGAGTGATAGCTGTGTGGAATGAGCTTCCTGTAGAAGTAGTAGAGGCCAGTTCAGTTGTGTTATTTAAGGTAAAATTGGATAGGTATATGGACAGGAAAGGAGCGGGGGGGGGTTATGGGCTGAGTGCGGGAAGGAGGTCTAGGTGAGATTAAGAGATCGGCACGGACTAGGAGGGCCGAGATGGCCTGTTTCCGTGCTGTGATTGTTATATGGTAATATGATAATATGATTAATATCCTCCTTAAACTTCCCTCCCATTACCTTAAAGCCAGGTCCCGTTTGACTGAGCAGTGGTGACCTGGAGAAGAGGCGCTGGCTGTTCACTCTGTCTATTCCTCTTAATATCTTGTACCTTTCTATCATGTCTACTCTCATCCTCCTTCTCTCCAAAGAGCAAAGCCCTAGCTCCCTTAATTTCTGATCATAATCCATACTCTCTAAACCAGGCAGCATTCTGATAAATCTCCTCTGTACCCTTTCCAATGCTTTCACGTTAAGTGTGTTCAGGAAGGATTCTTGACACAATATGTAGAAAGCCTATGAAGAAATGTGGGAAACATTCAATAAGATTTGACAAACATGACCTTCCACACACAAATCTATGTTGACCGATCCTAATAAGACCCTGTCTGTCCAGAAAATTATATATACCCTCTCCAAGAACAATTTCCATTAATTTACCGAGTCTGTGACGTCTGATGATGTCAAATACGTCCCCACCCCCGAGTGTTCTGACTTCCTTCAGGTGTTTAGTAAATAGATGGCAACCACACTACTGCCCCATCGTTGCCATGGAAATTCTATATAGTGAGGGTATCTCGATGACAGTTTGATCTTTTCTAACCGGTGGGAGGAACATATAACACGTGTAAGGCTGGTTTGTGTCTTTATTGATGTTTTGCTGCACGTTTGAATGCTAGCTGGGGGGTGGGGGATCGTTTTTTTTTTATTGCTGGTGGTGTAGAGTGGGATCTTTGCTTTGCTGCTGCTTACGCGTGGGAGGGCGGAGCTGCGGGGAATGTTGTAACATTTAACTGTCATTCACTCTTTGGGACACTCTTCTGTTTTCGAGGATGGTTCTGAAGAAAAACAATTTCAGGATGTATATTGTACACATTCCTCTGACTTTGAGTATACTCTGCTTTTGAAACCTTTGAAACTTATGACTAGGATGTGCTCTCACTTAAATTTAGTAGCGTACTCTTCTTAACAGAATCGCCATGCTCTCAAGGAGGGCCTATATTATTCTTATTATTCACTGTGCATGTATTTGCACATTTTGTTGTATTTTGCACTCGTTCGCTTAGCGTTGTTGGTGCGGACATTCATTGATTCGGTTATGGTTACTGGGTTTATTTGAGTATGCCCGCGAAAATGTGGCTATTCGTTTGCACTGATATGCTGACATGTGGCTACTTCCGTAATAAATTTACTTTGAACTCTGAATATGATCATCCCGGTTTAAATTGATTCGAGAGGACCAGCTGTTCGACGACTTCAAAGTGAAATCCTCCCTGTCAACGACTGTCATGTTCGCCGCAGTCGGTGGTGCAACTCTTTTACTCACTTAATTTCCTCTTTAGCAGCGCATTCGGACCCGGTAAGTCTGAGAAGCCAATCGCACTCATGCGTTAATGACATTTCCATAACCAATTGTCCATAATCCTGTCATTCACAACGACCTGCAGTTTTTACGGGATTCATTCGTCTCAGAGATGAAGAAAATAGCATTAGTAATTGAAATAAATCCGCGAAAGGACTATAAATACTATAATTATATGATACTATATTATTATAGTACACATTAAAATAAATATAAGATTATAAATATCCCTAAATAATATTTAGGGAAGACGATTGCAAAACATCGCTTTGTCTTCCAATATACTCTACCATAAAGCACGTCGTCGTTAAAAAATACATTTATAATTGAAACGTGGTGCTAATAATGTAAATATTGCATTTCAGTTTGACAAGGTGACGGACTCATTTTTAGACTCGGGGATATATATTTACTCCCCATGAAGCTGCATCGGGGTAGAGCAACAGAATTTGTATGTCTTATATCTGATTAAAACAGACTCTTAGCGTGACCGTGCGTTAGGTCTTCGTGATAATGGATTCGATTAAACAAGCACGTGCATTTAATGGCAAGATTAGCATTTGGTTGGTGAATGTGTGAAAATAATTCACGTCCAGCAATTTTAAAAAAACTAAAAATGCATTAAATATCTACTACAGTAAGTGTGTGTGTGTGTGTGTGTGTGTGTGTGTGTGTGTGTGTGTGTGTGTGTGTGTGTGTGTGTGTGTGTGTTTGTGTTTGTGTGTGTATGTGTGTGTTTGTGTGTTAACAAGAGTAATCATTGCTCGTGGATACTGGATGTCGCAACGTGCAAAACTAAGACAATATAGTTTCAGCTATCACATTAGATCTTGACCTCAGAATTTTGCTGTGCAGCGTATACGACTTGCCGTAGTCTGTGTTTCTCACGGGATTTCTATTTTCCTCCAAAATTTTCGGGGAGCCATTGAAGGTTTCTTCGTTCGTGGCAACTAGTAGTTTGTTGTTTGGGTTCCACGTAACAGTCTTCCACTTCCTGGTCACATTTTATATCGGTTGTGGGACGAACGAAACAACGACCTTAAGATTGGATGACACAGGAACCGTATGATCTTGTGAACGTAACGAGAGAGGTTTGGAACAGGATGAACTCAAATGCAGAGTAAAGTCCGGAATTAGCTCAGACTCTAACTCAAAATTAACAAAACGATATAAACACAACCCACTGGTGAAATCTCAAACAGTAATACGAAAAATGCAACTCTTCCGATTGAGCCCTGAGCGCTCAGTACGAGGACTTCATGCAGGGACTTTCCATGGATAAATATGACAGCAATAATAGGCAGTCTGATAAGGGAGAATTGCATTCATTCTTTTACATTATTACGTTGTATGTCCAGACAGCACATTAGGGCTGAGAACTTGTATTTTCATTTGAGCTGATTGTCCACTCACTGTGCTTCATTTTCTCAGCCAGTTCACGTGAACCTTCACTTCATTGTTGTACTCCATGTCCAACAAACCATTTATCATCAATACAGTTAAAACTGGGACAGCAAGTGAGGGATTGCACTCTGCTGACTCGCTGTCTACTGGATCATGGGATTCAGTCGCCCTTTGTAAATACCCTTATAGTGACAATTGAATGATGAACTGACATCACTTCCATGTCACAGCGTATCTACCTTGTGGATATCAATCCGGTAAGATTGAGTAAATTATTTAAATATTCAAAACTGCTTCTCATTTTCCGCACTCTTGCGAAGTGCGCTCGATCAAAGTCAAAATATCTGGGAAGAAGAAGATGAACGATATATAGTTACACAGACAAACAGATAGAGAAACAGGCAGGCCGAGGACAGGCACACCGGCAGACGGCCAGATAGTTAAAGAGATAGTTGGTTAGGTAGGTAGATGTGCAGACACGCATATCGACAGACGAACATATATGTTGTTCAGAAAAACATAATCTGCAAATCAGTGAACAGAAACGAGGTAAAGGCAGTGGGAATAGACAAAGAAGATGCTTTTGTTCTTGCCATGTGATCGCAGGAACGGAGGTCCGTTCTCGGGAATGGCTTCATCAAAGCAACTACAGGTGGATACAATGAGTTGTTTTGTTTTTGATGATCGAAAGCAAACCATTTTCAGATGAGAAGGAACAGCCTGTGACCAGGTAGTCTGCGCCGAGTGTTTGGCTTGAACCAGTCTGAGTTGTGAAGCACAAAATCAGTTATCAAGATCACCATGAAGCTGAGGCAGACAAATGAAAAACGAAACCCACACTCTCACACTGTAACAGTGACAGACAGATACAGAATGAAACACACATTCTCACACTGTACCAGAGACTGAGAGATTCAAAATGATACCCACATTCTCACACTGTAACAGAGACTGACAGATACAGAATGAAACCCGCATTCTCACACCGTAGCAGAGACTGACCGATACAGAATGAAACACACACTCTCACACCGTAGCAGAGACTGACCGATACAGAATGAAACACACACTCTCACACTGTAGCAGAGACCGACAGACACAGAATGAACCCACACTCTCACAGTATAGCAGAGACCGGCAGATACAGAATGAAACCCACACTCTCACACTGTAGCAGAGCCCGAAGGATACAGAATGAAAGCCACAGTCTCACACTGTAGCACTATAACCCTCTCTTCATTTTACCTTGTAGTCAACTGCATGCTCAATCCTATTACTCTGTTCTCCCAATTTATTGTTCTTCTTCTTTAATTCTGCTGTGAATAATCCTTGTTTCTAAAAAATGGCCTTGCAGCTGTTTCAATGTCGCATTTGTTTCTTCAATCCTTTAATCGATATTCTGACTCCACCGTGAAATATCGTGTTCAATGCGTTCCGACTGGGAGGAGAAAGGCATGAACAGGGAGATCGACAAAAATTTAATACATGTGCTGATACTAATTTGCCTGCGCGCGCGCGTCTGTGTGTGTGTGTGTGTGTGTGTGTGTATGTGTGTGTGTGTGTATGTGTGTGTGTGTGTGTGTGTGTGTGTGTGTGAGTGTTCCCCGAATCAATTTCTTTCTGAAATCCAACCTGGTGACTCTGTATTATCTTTACTGGTACTTATTTGCATTTACACCGATTTTGATACAATGCTTACTATTTTTCTCTCTCTCTGGTACAGCAGCGGACAATGTTTGTAATGCTCGGTTCATTGTTTTGCATTTCGCGCCGCATACTTGCCAACATCTGTGTTTGTGACTGACTCGGTAACAGTGCAAACAATGAGGGTTTGCGCCAGAAAGCAAATCATTAATGTTAATGTATCATATCCAGGAAAAAGTCACCGGAGCAATGTAAGTGAATCATAGACTACGCCCACATTATACCGGATAATATTGAAAACGCCAGTTTCGCGTAAAAGTGATAGGCGTCCACACCAGGCGTTTTTGAAAGTACCTCTGTCCACACTAAAATAGATATTTGGGCGAATCTACTCCTACTGGGCATGCGCAGGCCACATTTACATAATCAAGCGACATGTTTGGTGTCGAACCTCGCCGTGAAGTATTTGCTGCGCGTTGGTGCGACTAGAAAAACCTGAAAGGAAATTGCCAAACGACGGACAGCTGTTGGCTCGCGCGCAGGAGGACTTAAAAAAAGCAAACACTGGAGCGTATGGAGGCAACCGACAGGGAGTTCACGGATAGTATGACCCGACTGATGACGAACATTGCAAAACTGACTAACTCTGTTGCAGAGGGATCTGCAATGATGAGTAATATGATGGTTCACCCCGAGTACTTTTCACCGCCACAATACCAGCTTCACAGCCACTACAATAACAACACATACGGGCACACAGACCACCGGGTGGCTCCAATGCACCTCTGCACAACATCTTCCCCACTCCCACTGAGAGGTGACGCTGGAAACAGTTCCTACATCCACCGTGTCTTCACCGATGACAGGAACGACAGCTACAACGAAATGCAATAAGGCTTGTTACTGGGCAAAAGTGAAATTTACTTTTATCTCATTTTGTTTGCCTTTATTTTTGCCATGCCTTTCTGTATATTTTGCTGTATTTAACATGTGCAATAAAACGAGTTACTGGGCAAAGGGGATGTAGTCCCAGCGTTAGCCGTCCCTTGAGGCTACAAAACTGGTGTTGTTTCCAGTTCAATGAAATAAGTCGTGTTGTTTCCCCTTTGGCATTACGGTCCGCTAAAATAGAGAAATAATTACTAATTAGTAGTAATTATTAGTAGTAAATAGTAGTAATGTACGTTGTTTTCATCATTAGCAACCGATTATTCTATAAAAGAATGCATTCTCTGCTTCAGCTAGATTGAGGACGGAAACATCCAGATGCGGTGGAATCTCAACAACGTGTGATCGGTGAAGAGTTTTACTCTGTAGGCGTAAAAGAAATTTGCTCTCTGCGCGTTGTTATAACTGTTTGAGTTTACTTAGTGGCTACTTTGAACTTTTACGATAATTAGAAATTGGGAATATTCCGAACAGAATTACAAATACTAACAGCCTTGGATTAACAATGCTTGAAGAGAGGGCTATTTGTTACACAATGATTATAATTGTCCGTATCCTGGGTAAGTGCCTTTCGGTTACTTATACTGAAACAGAGTCCTCCCGCCGCTCTCAGCTACTGCTGATGTGATTTTAATCGGCGTTTAATAAAAATCCCTAAAATGCTGCCTCCTTCCTCTCAATCTCCTGTCCTGTTAATATTTTAAACTGGTTCATGCAGTCTTGTCACTGTAACTGCCTGTAGTCTTCTGATTTGTGACGGGAGACCTCGAACTGTACCGACACAACACAAACAACCCATGTCCAGCAAAACCTCCCGTCATTAGCGGACCTCATTCATTCCAACCCTGTCACGTGAGCAGTGGATTAAAGTTTACACTGGCAGTAAATATCTTTGATTTCAAATTGTGAAATTCTGTTCCCTTTTCTGGTTCAGGTTCACGGGAAGTGAGCATCAGAGGCAATTCTGATATTATTACCGTCTCTCTAATTTTCCCGATCAAAGCATGATTAACGTAACAATCCACCGCAATCTTGGGTCTACAGTCACATAAGATCCAGATAAAGGCGAATATTCTCCATCCCTAAAGGACATTTGTAAAAACAAATGAGGCTTTACAGCAACTCAGTAGTGTCGTGTGCTTCGTCACCGAGGCCGGCTTGTTAGGGAAGGGTGAAAGAGACTCGTCTAAAGACAGGGATTCCAATGGCGGGGCCGTGCGGTGTGATTCCATTTCACCATAAACGATGCGCCGCCACGGCTGTGATCCAGAGACTCTTGTCGCTCCTCAAACACTCCCGCACGCATCTTCCAGCGGCTGAGCACCCAGTTTCAAATTTACCAATTTCCACCAAAAATTTCTCTTCCATCTTTCTGAAAGGTAAACTCATTTTCCCCTATTTTCCCCTCCCAGCGATGTTCAATTAAAGGACGCTCCATTTTATACACTTTGACAATTCCCAAGTTTTTCCAGTCTCAAATTCTGATCTATGTTCCTCGGTGTTAGCACTGTTCCCTCGCAGATGCGCGGGTACGCATCTGCGCCAGAACTGAAATGGGTCACTCTGTAAATATTTTTTTGAAATCATTGTTGATATAATTATGAAACACCGTGAAATTAACTGTATTACTGAAAATAATCCATAAATCTGCTAAATACTAAATGTACCACATTTACATTGAAACATTTTAGAGCTTCAACCTATTTGCGTTGTCATTATTTCAGGTTGCGATACTGTCAAAAATGGTCACAATAAAGACAGAAACCACCAACGCCGTTCAGTCAGAACATTTCACTTTGGCATACCCCCTGTCAGAGGTGACAGCCTGACAGCCTTTACCTGTGTTGTGTTGTGTTTTATCACTGTTTGATATGGATATTACATATAAAACAAACATGACAAGTGCCGAGCACTTTTCAAACCGTGTGACAATGTCCTGCTCAAAAAAATGGTTTGTCCCCGAATGAGTAAAATAAAACAGAGCGAAGGTTGCTGGGGTGCGAGATCCTGGTTTCAGAATCTCACCTTGCAATCGAATAATAACTAAAGCCTCTAGAAAGAAGCGTAGATGCGAACTTCAATTACACTACCTCTCTCCTTGGAGATACCGCGCTTGGAGTTCCGTGAACTGTTTTGCTCGCCCTGTTACGGGAAAGGCAGTTGTACGCTGAACGGAATGTAAAGAATATTTACAAAGATGCTGCCAGAACTCCAGGGCTTGAGTTACAGGGAGAGGTTCGGCCCAGTGGCATTTTATACTTTGAGGCAGGCAATTCGCGGATGGCTTAATAATTCTGCATAAAGCCATGATAATGTATAGATACTGTCATTCATCTCCGTGTGGTTGGGTAATCGGGAACAAAAGGGGATAGACTTAAGATCAGAGGGCAGAAATATAGCTTGATTCCGAGCGACGTTTCCTCACACAGAAGTTGCTCTATGTGTTAAAGAGCCTGACAAAGGAAATGGGCGATACAGAATCATTAACAATATTTAAAATACACCTGGACAGTTTGAGAAATGCGAAAGCCTTAGAGAGATGTGATCCAAAAGCGAACGAACGCGAGCAGCTCAGATGGCCGTGCCGATCGGCATGGAGATATGGGCCGAAGGGAGCGTTTCTGTGATCTATCATTCTTGGACTCTACTTATCGCTGCTGCATCGGTGAACGTGAGGAGACAAAGCAGCAGGTGCTCCTGTAAAGCGCTTTGTGCTGCGGTCAGGCTTTCAAACAAACCGCAAAAACACAGATATTCTTTACTTCCACTGATAATGTCCAGCAGAGATGAACAACGGATTTTACTTCAGGCGAACAGATCATGACTGTATCTCCACGCAAAATGTGTTTGATTTATTTTTAATTCTTTTTTTGGTCTTTTTTGTCACTGCAGTTAACCTTGTGGCGATCATCATTCTCAGCCGGGGAAACTGCGGTCTCTCCAAATGCGTCACGCGGTACCTGGTGGCGATGGCTGCGGCGGATCTAATGGTGGTGATTATCGAAGTCCTGTTCTACCAGATGGGTCGAGCATACGGATTTAATTACGGAGTCCTGGACAACGCTCCGTTCTGCCTTGTCCACTACGCCCTGTGTCACGTGGCCGTTGACTGTTCCGTGTGGTTTACTGTCGCTTTCACTTTCGATCGCTTTGTGGTCATTTGCTCGCCTACTTTTAAAGCAAAATACTCACCCCCAGAATTGCGGGTACGGTGATGGGCGCACTATCTCTCGGCTTCTTTTTTAAAAACATACCATTTTATTTCATGTATATGGAAAGAATAGCGTTGTTGGTGAGGAGTAATTGGATTTGTTTCAGTAGACCTGTAGTGCCTTTCTCGCCATCGTTTGAGGGGTTTTATTGGGTGGACCGTCTGTTGAATCCGCTACTTCCTTTCTTCCTCATTTTGACCCTCAATGCTCTGACCGTTAGACAGATACTAGCGGCGAGCAGGGTCCGCAAGGGGCTGAAGGGACGGGGAGATTGCGGGAAACAGCGAGATCCGGAGATGGAGAGTCGGAGACAATCAATCATTCTGATCTTCAGCCTGTCGGCGAGTTTCCATCTGTGTTGGGCGACAACCACTCTGGTCTTCATTCTCATGCGATGCCTCTACACAGACCTGGAAATGTCTATCCGGCTTTCTCAGGCACAGTTTTGGGGTTCTGTGATTCAGAATTTCAGCAACTGCACGAATACATTTATCTACGGTGTGAACCAGACAAAATTCAGAGAGCAGGTGAAAGTTCTTCTGCTTTCCACAGCTGTGTTAATTGTAAAATATTTTAGAAGCCTGTACCGCACAGGTGAAAGGGTCAAATAATTAATGAATTCCGAAATATAATCAGACCTGTTCTACAAGCATATTTTGTGTATTGAACTCCCTGAAAACGTTACTTCTCCCAGCAGTTCTGTCTTTCCGTTATTTCAGAAGAAAAACATGTATTTTTCTATTATAGATTAGTTTGCTCAGGTAATTTCTCTTCTGTAAAATGTATTATACCTTGCACATTAAATCACCCTAATATCCGGTATTACAAACACACAGATCCATTGTGGAAGTGCCCATTATCTAAACCTTTGGAGTGACCTGGCCGAGTCTGCCAGTCCCTACATCCATTCTCATTCTCTAATGTTCGGAGATCTCCCTTCAGTTAAATTTCTGCTTTGCCGACTGTATCATCACGTTGCTGGGAGACTTATTGTCTCCATTTTTCTGTCTGGCTGAAGCTATCTATTTTCAGCAAACGCGGAAGCCCCAGTGTACGGATCAGATATGATTTTGCTCGGCCTTACTTGTCTAAAATTTGATACAGTTTTGGGGTTCTGTGATTCAGAATTTCAGAATCTGCACGAATACATTTATTTACCGGAGTGATCCAGACCAGAATCAGAGAGCAGGTGAAAGCTCTTCTGCTCTCCCCCGCTATTTCAGTTTTGAAACATTTTAGCTATCTATGCCGCTCAGTTGAAAGGGTCAAATAGTTTTTCCATTCCGAAAATAAATTCAAACCTGCTCTACAAGCGCATGAATAAATTGAACTTCCTGAAAACGTTGTTGTTCCCAGCAGTTCTGCCTTTCAAATATATTCAATTCAATTCAATTAACTTTTCTTAAGGTTATCTACCCAGTAGTAACTCAAAATTAAAGGGACGTGCTGACAGTGAACAGTGCCCACTTAATCGGACAATTTAATGTCATTCCAAATCACTTTGCACACACATCCCAATCAGTAGAGCAGCTTATTATGAATCGAGACCCAACGGTAAAATTGCCTCTTGGTTTAATTCGGCATTTCTGGAAACATACTGTACAATACAGAGTTGCTATCTCACTTCAAAAACATTGAACTAGTAACCAGACGTTAGCAATTTCCTGAATAGGAAACTTATCTGGAAATTCCTCAATTTGCCGTGCCACTTTGCTTCACGTTGCCCTCTCCAAAAACAAAGCTGAAGAAACTTCAGATTAGATGTAATTTCAGTTCAGTTATCGCTAGTATGTTTATAACTTGAGGTGTAGTGAAATCAGGAATTGACTTCTAATATTAGGCGCGATCAGATCTTGATATTTGCTTTAAAATTCAGCCATATTAATTTTCGTTCAGACAAATCTACCTTACGGAAGCACAGCTAGTCTCATTCGATATCTTGTTCAGCGCAGAGCCAGTGAGTCACAGGGATTGTTCCTGTTCTCCGCTGTTCCCTGATCCCAACATGTCCAGGTGATGTGTTCACGTTGTGACATCAGTTTGTTCATCATCTTCGGTCCATTCACCCCCATTCGTCTCGGTCTTCTGCACTGATGGGTGTAACATAGGACACTGTATCCTGCAACACAGGAGCAATTCTTCCGCGCATCATGTCCCTGACGAGGGGAACTTCCCGGCTGCGCAGTGACGTAATGAATGACGCAATCAGTGACGCCAATTTCTCAGGATTCTTCCATCAACCGCGTGCTGCAGTGTGTAGCTTTGGATGACTCCATATGTGAAACTTGAGCTCCCCTCGCATTCCCTCTCACAAACTCTCTCAGTGCTGCATGGAACAAGGCTGTCACAATTTTATCAATGAAAAATGCATGGCATACTGCAGAGCAGTCTGAAGCTGTCATAAGTAAATCGAAATGAATATTATATTATTTGTGAGTGGGAAATAACTCTAGCTAATTCATGGACAGATGCACATTGAGGAATATGTGACAGAATCGGCAAACGTAAGAGTGCAGAATACACGGTGAAGGACGCATTTAGAACTGTGAGAGAAATGTCTACACCAGGGGGTGATTGATAAGTTCGTGGCCTAAGGTAGACGGAGTCAACATTGGAAAACTAGTACATTCATTTTTCAACGAGTTATGATGAGTTATTAACTTCAAACTTTCTACATAATCACTCAAAGTGCTGAAATGCACGTGCATGTAACGTGAACTGTATAATTCATCTCCTTCGAACTTAGCAATCACCCCTGCTGTGGACCACTTCTGTCGGTCCAGGACGGCGACTCCTACAAAGAAGGAATCCGGACGCTTCACGACAGCTGAACTAAGTGTGTAAATGTAGGAGGGGACCATGTCGAAAAAAAATGGTCCTTAACAAAATGGTCCTTAACCCACAAACTTATCAATCGCCCCTAGTAAATCCTGCTCAAACATGAAACTCGGTGCCTCTATGGGTTTTATTTCGATCAGTTTACTAATTTAGTTTTGCACTTATCTGATTAAATTAATTAGAATATTTATTTTCCTTATTTTCATTCAACATTTCAGAGATTGTTTAGTCAAACCACAGAAATTTTACAGATCGAGTACTGTTCTCTTGGCTCTCTGTGTTAACAAGAGTCGCAAGCAGAATAATGCCGGGTCGAATGGTCTGTTTGCCGCATGACTCTATTAAACAGGATGTACTGCTTCATACAGCCGTCATTATTCATCAGTGCCCTGTCTCTCTCACAATTTTAACATAAATCGACTGCAGGAGACTCTTGTTCTAAAAATAGCTCAGGGAATAAAGAATCTATTTTCAGAGTATTTTCTGAATTTGAGGAACAGCGGGAAAGAATGAGGAAGATAGACCCGCTCACGCTGAATCAGAGGCTCACAGGTACAGGACTGAGACGACACACGTAATGCTCGAGAAGAGATGAACAGATAAAGAATGACACCCATAATCCCCACTTTCACACTGTAGTAGAGACGGACAGATACAGAATGAAATGTACTATCTCATACTGAACCAGAGAGTGATACATACAGAAGCCCACACTCTCAATCTACAAAATGAACCCCATGCTCTCACATTGCACTAGAGCCAGGTGGATATAAAATGAACCACACTTCACCGGCGACAATCAAGTATAAATGTAAACTAACATTTTCATATTATTCGACTGAATGTCTCCCGTTGGTTGATTGTCTCTGCACTGCTGTCGTTCTCTCAGTTTGGTGTCTGATGGGGAATTGGACAGGGTGTCTCTGTACACAGCGGGTATGTTTTATATCTGATGGAACATAGTTATTCATTTCATGTGAAATGCACAGAAACTCGCTCTTCATTTTCAGCTTGAAGCCTACTGCAAAATAAACACTTTGCTCTCCGGTAGGCTGAGTTATTACGCTACATTCTCACAACTCACTATTCTTTTTTTTCTCTCTCTCTCGATTCTGCAACTTGGTCCTGCGGCTATTTAAATGTCTCTTCTGCCCTTTACCGATGATATGATCGGTCGTACAATACCCTGTTTAAGGGGTTCAGTGAGGGAAGATAAATGAACGGTCGGGCAGGCAATAATTCAAATCAGGCACTGGTGTGTGTTTGTGTGTGTGTGTGTGTGTGTGTGTGTGTGTGTGTGTGTGTGTGTGTGTGTGTGTGTGTGTGTGTGTGTGTGTGTGTGTGTGTGTGTGTGTGTGTGTGTGTGTGTGTGTTTGTGTGTTTATGATGGTTTCTAATATGACCTTATCTGATGATGTGACCTTACCAGGCGGTCCTGCATTTATTTCTATAAGGGCACCTCGGAGAGAATGACAAGGACGCAAGTGTTTTTTTTCCGTTAAAGCAGCAGATGAAGACCTCTGTGTACCGAGTGGAATCTACACTTGACAGAGAATATTCTGTTCAATGATGCTGGTATTTACACCAGAGACAAACGTGTTGATGTTTGCGCTCGTAACCCACAGGGCCGTGAATGGTCTTATCCGCCCATTATATTCCTACAGTGATTGAACGCCACAGTAATTCAGCCTCTCACTGGTCCTCAGGTAGATTCAACAGAGAAGACAGTTTAAGAGATGGGGGGGGGGGGTGTATGTACGTGGACATATCTGGACTTCAAAGTAACGGAAGTAATCATAATCATGGAGAAGATGATCACAATGACGAGAACACTGATGTCCTCCAGGTTTGATGGAGAACTGGACAGGGTGTCTCTGTACGCAGCGGGTATGTTTTATATCTGATGGCACATAGTGAGACGGGGTGGGTAGGGTTTGATGTCTGATGGGGAACTGGACAGCGTGTCTTTGTACACAGCGGGTATGTTTTATATCTGGTGACACATAGTGAGACGGGGTGGGTAGGGTTTGATGTCTGATGGGGAACTGGACAGGGTGTCTCTGTACGCAGCGGGTATGTTTTATATCTGATGGCACATAGTGGGACGGGGTGGGGTGGATTTGGTGTCTGATGGTGATCTGGACAGAGTGTCTCTGTACACAGCGGTTATATTTTATATCTGATGGCACATAGTGGGACGGGGTGGGGTGGGTTTGGTGTCTGATAGGGAACTGGACAGGGTGTCTCTGTACACAGCTGGTATGTTTTATATCTGATGGCACATTGTGGGACTATCTGGAGAGGGTTCGGTGTCGGATGGGGAACTGGACAGGCTGTCTGTGTACACAGCGGGTATGTTTTATATCCGATGGCACATAGTGGGACTGTCCGGAGAGGGTTTGGTGTCGGATGGGGAACTGGACAGGCTGTCTGTGTACACAGCGGGTATGTTTTATATCTGATGGCACATAGTGGGACGGGGTGGGGTGGGTTTGGTGTCTGATGGGGAACTAGACGGGATGTCTCTGTACACAACGGTTAAGTTTTATATATGATGGCACGCAGTGGGACCGGATGGGTTGGGTTTTGTGTCTGATGAAGACCTGGACAGGTTGTCTCTGTACACAGAGGGTATGTTTTATATCTGATGGCACATAGTGGGACGGCGTGGGGTGGGTTTGGTATCTGATGGGGAACTGGACAGGATGTCACTGTACACAGCGGCTATGTTTATATCTGATAGCACATTGTGGGACGGGGTGGGGTGGGTTTGGTGTCTGATGAAGAACTGGACACAGTATCGGTGTACACAGCGGGTATGTTTTATATCTGATGACACATAGTGGGACGGAGTGGGGAGAGTTTGGTGTCTGTTGGGGAACTGGACAGGGTGTCTGTGTAGAGAGCGGGTATGTTGTATATCTGATGACACATAGTGGGATGGGGTGCGGCGGGTTTGGTGTCTGATGGGGAACTGGACAGTGTGTCTCTACACAGCGGTTATGTTTATATCTGATAGCACATAGTGGGACGGGGTGGGGAGGGTTTGGTGTTTGATGGGGAACTGGACAGGGTGTCTCTGTACACAGCGAGTATGTTTTATATCTGATGACACATAGTGGGACGGGGTGGGGTGGGTTTGGTGTCTGATGGGGAACTGGACAGGGTGTCTCTGTACACAGCGGGGATGTTTTATATCTGATGGCACATAATGGGACGGGGTGCGGTGGGTTTGATGACAGAACGTTCAAAGTGGAGCTGCTGTGTAAAAATAAAATGAAAGTCTGCTGGAGGAGACTGGGAGGGGATTCCATGTGTCCCTGGATCCAAACTGATGGGAAACCGGATCTAATTATAGATGTAATATCAGGCCTGACACTGGAAATTGCTGAAAATGCTGGAAGCAGCGATTCCGGAATGCTTGCCGAAAGAGAATCAGAGTGAAAGTTTCAATTTGGAAAATGGGAACAGTCGTTACCGCTGTCAATAGAACTGTGGAATGTTGGCAATAGAGCCGCTCATTGCTCACTTAATGGTCTCATTACATATTTTGCTCTAATTACACAGAGGGAGCTGACTGAGTTAATGCCAATGATACTGATGTGTTACTGTTCCATCCCCACATCATTTTCACCTGAGACACTGCCGGTGATGTAATTTGTTTGTTCAATAACAATGGTCAGAGGTGGGACCTTGTCACTGGAGATCGATCCCCTGTATATATCAGAGCCTGTTGCAGTACGTCAGCCCAGAGTGTCTTGTCGAGCTGTGGAATTCAGAGCAATCGCGTTCACTGCGTCACGCCAATGGGATATCCAGTAATCTGGCGGATAGAAGACATTTACTACCCTGTTATTTCAGCCGTTGGAATACCTGGTAAGCCGCTGTCACTCCTGTAAACGGCAGAAACTGAGAGTTAATTCCGATATTCCGAAGTGTTTCTCTCGCTACTTGTTTCCACAGCCACCTGTCCAGTCCCCGCATTTCAGTCATGGGCGGAAGGCGCTGACATTATTAATCCCATTGCCTTCGTAGCAGGAAGCGCTCCATATTGGAGCCGAGTTGCTGCCTTTGACTGAAATCCTCTCCGCTGTCTCGATGTCCTGTAAATACTGTGAAGTCACATGTCTACACAGGAGGACACCGGGATGGACTGCATCCGTCGGAGCCAGCCGACCTTCTGTTTTCTCCGTATAAATCGACTGTGAATTTTTTGACTGGGTAATGGAACAACGCGAATGGCTCATTTATGTTAGAAATATGAGCAGAGTGAACCGCCGATGTGGATTTAATTTCATTCCTGTGATGCTCAGACCAGTGACGTTGGTATATCATACCCATTCGTTACTGCGGCCAGGAAGCGTTTAACCAGCTGTCATCTGGTCCGTTTTGGGAATTCCCCCATATTGAACCCATTTACAAAACTCGCGGAGAGTTCTCTGTCACGCCGATATTGCACACTGTCAGCGGGTTCATATGTTCTGTGTCCAGTATCCAACATTTGTAGTCGAGTAAAAACACAAGATGAAGGCGTATAATAATAATTTTGCTCTATTGCCCTGACAGGTCAGTAATTTCTCTGCTCCTTTCCCTACATCTTGCAGTTAACCTGGTGGCGATTGTTATCCTGTCCCGAGGAAAGTGCGGTCTCTCCAAATGCATCACTCGCTACCTGCTGGGAATGGCAGCGGCCGATCTCCTGGTCGTTATCTCTGACCCTCTGCTGAAGTGGACTGTTCTCATATACTTTCCGTCTTCCTTCCTCTATTGGACTCCCGTTTGTAGGGTTGTTCGTTGCCTGCTCATAGGAAGCACCGGGGTCTCTGTCTGGCTGACAGTCGCGTTCACCTGTGACAGATTTGTGGCCATTTGTTGTGAAAAGCTGAAAACTAAATATTGTACCGAAAGAACGGCGGCTGTGGTTATCGGGACAGTGAGTGTTCTGGGCTGTTTGGAAAGTGTCTCTTTCTACTTTACATTGGAGCCTTTGGTGATAATTGATGGAGTTTTCTATGGCTGTGTCACCAAAGAGAGTTTCTATACGTCTCCCTCGTGGGCCGCACTTCGCATGATACATCGCGTTTTCATGCCTTGTCTCCCGTTTGTTCTGATTTTATTGTTCAATGCTCTGACAGTCAGACGGATTTTTTCCGCCAATAAAGTCCGGATGGGGCTCCGGGGCCGCAGCATCGGAAAGAATGACAAGGACCCGGAGATGCAGAACCGAAGGAAATCGGTGGTTTTACTATTCAGTATAACCGGTAGTTTTATATTTCTGTGGTTAACTCTGCTGGTTTTTGATCTCTACTTACTGATTGCAAACATCCCTCGTTACACGGACGCGGATCCGATTTATATCGCAGAATCCACGGCGACGATGTTGCAGATCCTCAGCTCCTGCACCAACACATGTATTTACGCCGTGACTCAGAGCAAGTTCAGAGAGGAGCTGAAGAACGCGGTGAAATACCCGCTGGAACTGTTAACCAAATTCCTTAAATCATAGAGCGACTCGTTTGTTTCTGCCGGAGATTTCAGTCAAACACCATGTTTCCTCCATAATCTATCCACTTGCCGATATGTAGAACCACGGGTAACAACTAAGCGCTCTGAAATACGCATGCGTTTTGTGATAATATATTTCACTCGCTGTTTACCCCGTACAGGTGAAATGTGTCCTTCATCAAATATGTAATATGTAGCGGTCACCTCAGCTGTAATTCACCACGATGGAGGGTCTATCGTCAGATCCCGCCCGTTTTATTTTAATAATCTCCATTACATCTGTCAGTGTTTTACTCTGGGTTGGTCCAGTTAGGAAGAATCCTCTCCCTTTTCTGCATTCTCTCCGTTGTTTCCGATTCATCTTTTTCAGTGACGCTCACGGTGTTTTACTCCCAATATCTCTCACGTTGTCCTCGCTCACTCCTCCCCCCCCACCCCGCCGGTGAGGGGAACGGGATCAGACTGAGACATAGCGGAGTTGTGTGTGTGTGTGTGTGTGTGTGTGTGTGTGTGTGTGTGTGTGTGTGTGTGTGTGTGTGTATGTGTATTTCTTTACTTTTCGAAGTCCTTTTCTATCTCCGGACTGCTCAGTTTTGTCCTTTCCTATCTGCCTCTTTATCTCCGTTCACCTCTTGAGGTCCCGTGAAAACTATTTCCTCTAGTCCCTGTTTCTCTCTGTCCGTGCGTCCGGTCCCGTTCTGAACAGAATTTAATCTCATTGCAGACTAGTGAGTTTCACCGTAAGGGAGACATGATCGGGCTGGAACATAGCCTGCATGCGTTCTTTTCCATCTTTTTCAACTCCATCTCCATCTCCGACCTGCTCCCTCGTTGTCCCCGCATTTCTCCGGCTTTATCTCTGCTCACATCCCGAGGCCCCGTCAGTCTGATTCTTTCCCTCTGCTTCCCTCTGTTCTCTGTTTCTCTCTGACCACATCTTCTGTCCGGTCGTGTACTGAGCAAAGTACTCTCATTGCAGGAAAATATATTTATATTGATCATCAATATACGCTGAAATTTAATCAACTTCCAGAGCCACCGGAAAAAAAAAGTTATTTGTTTATTTTTTATTCTCTCTCCAACTAACTAATCTCTACCTGGAAGATTTGTCGATTGATGAAAAATAAAAGAATGATACTGGAAATCCGAATTAAAATTACTTTAACGGATGCTGTACCGATTTCTGACGGAGTATTACACACTCTGTTGCATTTCCAGCTACGTCTCACTGATGTCTGTCCTGCCACCGATCAGCGTTACACAACACCGGTGATTCTCCTCGCCCGGCGATGACGGAGATAAGAGTCGACACCACAGATGTCTTTTCGAGAGCAGAATAGGTTTATGCACCTCGGGCCAGGTATAAACAACTCAACGCTTTATCATAAGTAGTGGTTCCAGTGATCCGTCAGGATTTTGTCCAATCTCCGACCACCGTGAACACAAAAGCAGTGTGAATCCCAAGCGACGTCATTCTAGTCTTGGCCAATTGAACTCCCAATCAGATTGAGTGGCTTAAGGACTACAACATAATTGCCTGACAAAATTAAATGACAAGAGCATCGCATTCCGGTGATGGTAATGAGCTCGGGTTAATTTTGTCTCGTTTGGGCAGCGCAGGTTCTTATCTTGTTGCCTGTTGTCCAAGTCTAATCGCAAACTGGAGAACATCTACAGGCGCACAGAGAGTGTTGGGTGCATGGAGTACACTGCCAGCGCCGGTGATGGAAGCGAATACAATAGGGTCTTTAAGAGCCTCTCAGACATGTACAGCGGACTTTGAAAAGTAGAAGTCTGTGCAACAGGGAAATCCAAGGCAGTTTCTAGATTGGGGTTCCTGGTGGGCACAACATTCTGGGCTGAAGGGCCTGTAATGTGCTGTAGGTTTCTGTGTTCTATGTTTTTTAATTGTAGTGTCGGCGACAGATGTTAGACACCCAGACATGCCTCTTACAACTGCTGATAATTGTGCAGAGCACTGTGCACTGGCTTGTCTGCGGCCTCGGTGTCGTTCTGATAAATTACCATTAGTAACCCCTTGGCATGCTATCTTTCTAATCGCCCTTAAGTATTGCAAAAAAAAAAAAAGTCACTCATTATCACGACCTGGTTTCGGAACTGGTAAAATAAGAGAATTCCAGGGACTGCAAGTTGGTACAAACCCTTCCTAATCGAAAAGTGTTTTACGACAGGATTCATGCCTTCCATTGCCTCCAGTGGCAAATCATGTTGCCGTGTCGAGGGTAGAATAGCATCGGCCTTCGTGTGGTGGGGCGGAATGTACGTCCCTCGTGATTTTTGTTTATCGCCCACCGGGAGGGAGGTGCCTGCGAAAGCAACACGAGTACGACATACTCAGGCAAAGCGGGCGGAGCAAACAGGTCAAACTTTCTTTCAACGATGAAGAAGGAAATATTATACACCCAGCCTGAGCGGAATGAAGTTGTCCAGAAGCGTTAGTATTACGCGGAGTTATACACTGTGTGCGGTTTAACTCCTCTAAAGTCTGAAGCACGGGTCCGAGTAGTTCAGGAGGTGCAGGGGGTTTGATGGTTCTGGTGACATGAGGGGTTAGGTTTGGCAGTTTAAATCGCTCATTCTGATATTCGAACGAAAACCCTTCTGTCGCTTTGTCCTTTGGACCATAATAGATGTATTCATTTACAGAAAGAGTTTCTGCTCTGTTAGTCACGGAAAGGAGCTTCTGGTGATTGCTCGGCTCAGATGCTTCAGTGTATCGGACGGTGCGATGGAAATGCTTCAGAGGTCGGCCTGTCAGGATAAGCTGCCATCGGTTAACATCTTAGTCCAAGTGAATTTCCAATTCTGTGTACGGCAGCGCAGAGTTGTTGTGCAAGTCTACCATGTGTCAGGGAAACGGGAAATGAAGTCAGTTATATTGTCTCCTGATTTTTGCCTACACTTGGTTCCCTCTCCAAAATCCACGGGCAGTCGAGCACGTTCCCCTTTAACGACGTCTCCATAGTAACTGAATATCCATTACCAACCCCCCCCCCCCCCCGCTTCCCCCGGGGAATTCAAACGTTCGTTGTACTTCAGGCCAAGTGGGTTCCGCACACCATTTTTCAGAACAGCTAAACAGTTCCAGACACGGAGTTATAAATTTCACAAATTTGTCCCATAGACCGAACTTCAGACGGGGTCTGAAGCCCAATTACTGCGGTGGTGCTAATCATAATCTTTTGGACATGATGTAACAGGATCGAGTTCTGAATTCGCTTATTTTTATTTCTCACCATTTCCTGTTCCAATACGCAAACGATAGTCATGTCCCTTTTTTAAGACCCATCGACGGTTCAGAACCGGTCCTAAAAATGGGCTCATCTTTTCTGCCCCTCTGCTTCGGTCGCCTGAGAGTTATCAGGCGGGTTCGGGGTGTTTGATTCTGTCATGTAGCTTCTGCTGACATGAAAACTTTGCCCAGACCTGACACCGGCCTGGGCACAGGCTGACCAGGTGAGGATAGAGACTTTGAGATTCCTCATCTTTCTTTTGTTTGGACGTGGTTTGGACAGTCAGTCTATTGTTGTTGTTGTTGTTGTTGTTGTTTCGTAGGTTGGTGTCGCGCAGCAACCTCCAGCACTTATTCAACTCAAGTCGACTTGACTGTTATTTAACAACACACTTATTTAACTGTTATTTAACCGACAAACACGACAAAGTTTCTCCGAACCGGGGTGTAAAGCACAGCACACACACACACAACACACACAACAGACAACCACTTATGAAAGAAAGGACAGCATCCTCCGATGAGCCACGCACAAATAAACAAGGTTGTATAAATCAAAACACGTAATTATATCATCATAATCCCACGTAGGGTCTCCGTCTCCGCTAGAAGTTTCTTGTTTAAAATATTTAGTTTTCTTTATCTCAAAAGGCCTCGATAGTGCCACCGCCCTTGTGTCCAACCGCACACGCTACTTGTAAAAGGGATCACATAGCTACAATACAAACACGAGGAAATCTACAGATGCTGGAAATGCAAGCAACGCGCACAAAATACTTTTGGAACACAGCAGGCCAGGCAGCATTTATACGGAGAAGTACTGTCGACGTTTTGGGCCGAGACCCTTCGTCAGGACCATCTGAAAGGAAAGATATTAAGAGATTTGAAAGTAGGAGGGGGAGGGGAAGATGCGAAATGATAGCTGAAGAAGCTCCTTTTGCAAATCAACTTTCCAGCTCATTGCTTCAACCCTCCCCCGTCTTCTCCTGTCATTTCGTATTTCCCCCTCCCCGTCCTACTTTCAAATCTCTTACTAGCTTTCCTTTCAGTTAGTCTGACGAAGGGTATCGGTCCGAAACGTCGACAGTGCTTCTCCCTGTAGATGCCGGCTGGCCTGCTGTGTTCCACCAGCATTTTGTGTGTATCACATATCTACTATGTCCACTTTCCAACGAGACCTTATCAGCAGAGGAAGTTGGTGGCGTCAGCGGATGTCCCAGGGATTTCTTTACTAGTTCAAACTTATCGTGCTTCTTTCTCGGTTTCTTCTTTACCTTTACAGAGAAAACTCTCCCCGCATTTCACTCATAAACTTTACTATCATTACTCACCATCTTCCTTCAATCTACTTACCTGGTTTTCATCTTTGACTTTACAGGGAACTCTCTCCCCCGCATTCCTGATCAACTTTACTCTTACTATTTTCCATCCTACTTAAACCCACTTACCTGCTCCTGCAACAGAAGGACAGTCAGTCTCAACACAAGCGCAAATGGAATTTCGTTCCGTTCGCCTCTTGACGTCTTATTTATATTTATTACTTTTATTTGCTAATCGGAGAAAAGCTCAGCTGCGTCTAGGATCCGGAGCCGGACTTCCTTATTTCACACAATACTTCACATAACGCTGCCGTCTTTCCTACCTCGTCTCGCCGATCCCCTCCTTTCCGCACGGTCATGGGCCAGGGTCATGGCGTACTCGTTCTTGCCTTTGCTGCCCTCAATTTATCTATCGTTCGACCGTTATCTCGAAATCCTGCTCGACTACGCCAATTTGCCAAAAAATGTTTTAAAATCAAATTCAGTGCCAGACTTCAATTGGCGAATCTTTCATGTCGTGGAGAGTCCCGCGTGTGTGGAACTTCAAGGTACAATTGGAAAGCTTGTCTTTATATCTATCAGTAAAAGGCGCGCCAGACCTTCCCAGAACAGTGGAATTAATAAATAATGTTCTTCTCGCAATTTGTGGCTCATCCGATTACACTTATCGCACGTGTAGCTCTGTTATCGTTCGAAGGAGTAGCAGTGCTAAGCACGATATTCGCCTGGAAAGTCCACAATGTCACTGAGCTACAGCAACATACAGCCCTGTAAAACTTATATTCGGAAATTTCATCCACGTGCAGGGAGGTTGGAGTTCAGACAGAAAGGGAAAGTAATGGTGGCGAAGAAGGCTTGGAGGGAGGCAGATTGTGGATGCGAGTTGGAAGGAGAGGGGTCGAGGGAAAGAGTCACCGAGACGGGAAGGATTGTATGTTTCGGCAGCACTTTACAATGGGGGAACAGCAATCCCAAAATGCAAAGCGTGAAGGAAAGCCCTCTAGCTCCTCACTGTACATTTTTTTTTCTGGATTTTGACATACTTCCCCACACTCCCTCTTCCCAGGCATCCCTGCTACGGAGCCTTTCTCTGCCCAGCCCCTGTCTCATTCTTGGACCAGTCTCTTTCGCTACACCCCGTCTCTCTCTTTAACAGGCTCTATTACCCATCGCGCCGCACACTGAGTGCCCTCTCTTCACAGTGTCTATTTCCCAACTCGTTCACTCACCATCTCGATACCGTTCCTGTCTCTGTCCTCCATCCACCGGTGTCTCCTCAATCCTATCCTCGGCACCTCCCCCTCTCAGATCTCTCTACCCATTCGAAATCTCTCTCATAACCTTGGCATCGCTCTCTTCCAAATATCCCTCTCTCCCGATCTTTTCCTCATTGTTTGCCCGTCTGCACTCTGCCCTACAGTCGATCTCTCCCAGGTTCTTCCTCTTCCCAGTTTTCCAACCCCAGATCTCTCTCTCTCTTCACACTCGCTTTCTGCCTAATCTCTGTCTCTCCCACTTTCTACTCCTTCCCCATGCCTACTCCTCAACCATCACCTTCCCTCTCTCGCTGACCTCCAACTTCCTTCCCCGTGGATGAAATTTCCGAATATATATGTTACAGGGCTGAACGTCTCTGTAGCTTAGTGACATTGCGGACTTCGGTGTTTTCCACCAGAATATCGTGCTTGGCACTACTACTCCTCAGAACGATAACACCGTTGTACAAATGAAGTGTATGCAATCGGATGAGCTACAGATCAAGAAAATAACATTATGAACTAATTCCACTGTTCTGGGAAGGTCTGGCACGCTCTTTGCTACTAGACATAAAGACAAGCCTTTTGCTTGTATCTCAGAGTTCCACACATGTGGACTCTCTATAATAGCATAATGAAATAAAAGATTCGCCAATTGACGTCTGGTATTGAACTTTATATTAAAACAATTTCTACCCTGGGCGTAGTTGAGGAGGATTCCTACAAAAGGAGGCCGAACGATGGAGTATCTGAGGGTCGGAAAGGCAACTTCGAGTTCGATCCGGTTTGAGCCTTCCTGAACCTGGGCCACGGCCGGGAAGAAAGGATTGGATAAGTGCTGGAGGTACAAAAGCGACATCAACATTCGTGACAGATAAAAATAGACTGACTGACCAAACGGAGTCCAAACAAAAGAAAGGGGAGGTGTCTCAATTCTTCTATCCTCACCTAGAGAGCCTGAACCCAGGCCGGTTTCAGGTCTGGATAAAGATTTATTGTTAGCAGAAGCTGTACGACAGAATCAAACATCCCGACCCTGCCTTGTAACACTCAGGCAACCGAAGCAGAGGAGCAGGAGGGGAACAAACGGCAAGACAACGATACATCGAAGGAAAGGTGAGCCTTTCTTTTCAGGTCGCTTCTGCACAGGTCGAGGGGACTGAAAAATGGGACGACTATAATTTGCGTATTAGAACAGGAAACGGGGAGAAAGAAAAAGAAGTGAAATCAGAACTCGATCCAGTTACACAATATCCAAAAAAAAAAATTATGATTGGCACTTCCGCGGTATTCGGGCTGTGGACTGTTTCTGGAGTTCGGGCTAGGGGACAATTCTGTGACATTTGTAACCCCTTTTCTGTGGATGTTCTGAAAAGTGTGCGGAACCCACTTGGCCTGCAATACAAAGCGCGTTTGGATTCCCCAGAGGGATGGAGGGATAAACGACAATGACGGATATAACGTCACCATGGGGACATGGTTAAAGGTGACCGTGCTTGGCTGCCGATGTGTGGCAGTCCGTCAGCATAGTGATTTTGGAGAGGGAACCAGATGCAGGCAAAAAGCAGGAGACAATATAACTGACTTCATTTCCCGTTTCCCTGATACACGATGGAGTCGAGTTGCAGAACAACTCTGTGCTACCGTTCACATAGTACAGACACTGTTAAACTGCCCAACGACGCTTCACTATCTACGACAGCTGATTCTGACCTGCCAACGCCTGATGTATTCCCATTACACCGCCCGATACACTGAAACATCTCAGCCGAGCTATCACCAAAAGCTCTTTTCCGTGCTCAACAGAGCAGAAACTCTTCCTTAACCGAACGGAACTGTTATGGTCCAGAGGACAAAGTGGCAGAAGGGTTGTTTTAGAGTGAACAACGGAATGAGCGATTTAAATTGGCAAACCTAAGCCCTCATGTCACTATCGTCATCAAACTCCCCGCAACCCCCTGAACTACAGGGACCCGTGCTTCAGACTTAATTCGGACCCAGTGTATAACTCCGTCTAATACTAATGCTACCCGTCAGCGTCATTCGGCTCAGGCCGGTTGCACAATATTTGCTTCTTCCTCGTTCAAACAAAGTATGATCTGTTCTCCCCCTTCCTCCTCCACCCCGGATATAACGGAACATATTACATCCTTCCTGCTCTGGCAGGTGTCTCCCTCACTGTGGGAGACACACAGAAAAATCAAGTGGAACCTATACATTCCGCCCCGCCACACGGTACATTTGAAGACCAATGCTATTCTACCGTCAATACGACAATATCATTTGTCACCGCAGACGGTGAGTAGATATGAAACCTGTCTTAAAAGCACCTTTGGATCAGGAAGTGCTGCTGCCATCCTGCAGTCCCCGCATTGTTCCTGCTTCACTAATTCCGAAACCAGGTGGTGATAATGAGTGATTTATTTTTTGCAATGCTTAAGGGCTATTAACAAGGTAGTTGTACCTCATCCTCCTGTTGTACCCAATACTGATGTCATTCTCTGCATATTCCTGTCTCATCTGAATATCTTTTTCTGCCACATACCCTGTTCTGCATTTTTCTCCATCCCATTACACAAGGAGAGTCAGTATTTGTTTGCTTTCACTGACAGTGGTGGACAGTGAACTCGGACCAGGTTGCATCATGGGTAAACTGAGAGACCCTCGGTTTATGCCGCAGCAGTCACACGAGATTTTAGCGCCCTCCGGTTGCCAGGGGTAGGTAGAATTTTCCAGGGTGCTGAATATCTGCTTATTCTCTTTCCCGCCCCGTTTAATTGCTTTGCTGTAAAACCTGGCTAAAAATGCACACAAAGTATCCCTCAATATCTGCAGCTTTGCCAGACCACTGTACAGTATTTGGGACACATGCTTACTCAAGGAACTGACCAACTTGCCGAAGAACGAACTGCAGCTTTTATTAATGTACAACGTCCCCCCACCCGGACTGAAATGCTTCCCGTTTTGGGAATGGTCGATTAATTTAGACATTGGATTCCTGCATATCGAATGATTGAGCCTCCTCTTCGTGAAGCCTCATTACCGATCATGTCTGTCGAAATACAATGGACTCAGGGAATGAACACAGCCTTTAATTCTCTGAACACCCCTATTTCAACGGCCCGTCCTTTGGGTATATCTGACTATCCAGTTCCTTTCCAATGATTGGTGAATGAACAGCAAGTGGCAACTTAACACAACGACATGGGGACTTCAGACGGCCCATTGCATATTCTGTACAATTACCCTCATTTGCCAGAGGCAAGCGTCGTTCTCTAAGATCTGTCGCCGACACTGTCATGGTGGAAATGTCCAATCCTATTGTATTGAATCACCCTGATGAAGGGTCTAGGTCCGAAACGTCGAGGGTTCACTCTTTTACATCGATGCTGCCTGATCTGCTGAGTTCCTCCAGGACTTTGTGTTTATTACTCTGATTTCCAGCATCTGCAGATTTTCTCTTGTTTGTGATTGGATGTCGATGGCAGTCAACAACAGAAGAACATGCGCTGCATTCACACAACGAAGTCAACCCCAGGTCGTTGCCATCCCCGGACTGCAATGATCTTGTCATTTAATCTCGCCAGACAGTTATTTGTACTCACGAAACCACTCAGTTTGATTGGGAGTAACACGCTGTAAGGTTTCACTGCTAACCTAATGGCCCCTCTGCAATGTTTCACTGTTAATGTAACGGTTTCTCTGCAATGATTCACTGCTAATGTAACGGTTTCTCTGCAATGTTTCACTGCTGATGTAATGGCCCCTCTGCAATGATTCACTGCTGATGTAACGGTTTCTCTGCAGCAGCAATGTCTGGGTTATGGCTAGAGATAACGGGGCTTTGTTTGCCTGGGTTAGTCAGTGAGGAAATGCTGCTCTTTCTTGTGTGTGTGGGAGCCGGGTTTTCGCGGCCTTTCGTTGGGGAGCGATGGAGAGAGTCGGAGGTCCACTGGTCAGAGTGGATTGAGGAGCGAGGGTCCGAAATTCGGAGACGCTCGGAGAAGCTGAACAAATCTGAGTTCCAGCGATGCGCAAAAGACTGTGCCATGAGAATAGGCATTTATCTTTATTTTGTTTCTTTACTAAACATATAGTTAAATTAAGAATTATTAAAAAAAAACAATCGTTTAATCGCATATTGTGTGGAGTTTGATATTTTGCGGAGTGGATTTGTAACTGGGCAGCACATCACGTAGCATCCACGCAAACGAGTTCTCAGTTTGGTGGAACCAGATGTTGTTTTGCCCCAGACGAGCAGGTAGTGGACGAGCCTGAGGGTCACACTGGAATGAAGTCCCTTGGGATTCGAACTGTTATTGTGTTCATGGGGTGCCGGGGATGGGACATAATCCTTACGTATCATTGGAAACGTTATTTGTGATGAAGTGTTTAGTTACTAATAACTGCCGCGTGGCGCATCAATCTAATCGGCGCTCGAAAAGTTACCTGTCTTGTCAAGTCTTACTTCCGTCAAACCTCGAGCAAGAATAATCACTGTTGTTGTATGAGCTGATTGGTTGCAGGACAGGCATCAATGAAACGGAACTGGGAATGTTCCGTCCTAAAGCGGTACAACATTATTTAAAGTAATTCTGCATCACCCAATCAATGTATAATTTACGATGAACGATAAGCATAGATGACTGAAATATTAATGAATATTTTAACCGAACCGTACCTTACAAGCAGAGAGTTTCCAGTAGTTTATACTGAATTCGGATTTCCAGTATCACTTTCTTTTCCCCAAAAATATCGATTACACTTTCCATTAGACCTTAGAGAGAGAGAGAGAGAGAGAGAGAGAGAGAGAGAGAGAGAGAGAGAGAGAGAGAGAGAGAGAGAGAGAGAGAGACAGAGAGAGAGAGAGACAGAGAGAGAGAGAGAGAGAGAGAGACAGAGAGACAGAGAGAGAGAGAGAGAGAGAGAGAGAGAGAGAGAGAGAGAGAGAGAGAGAGAGAGAGAGAGAGAGAGAGAATGAATCACGGAACATTTTCCCGTGGCTTTGCAAGTTCTCTAATGTTTTCAGTACATTTATTATCAGTGTAAATATATTTTCCAACATACTGCAATATGATTTATTTTGTTCAGTCCGGGACTGGGCGTGTGGACAGGGAAAAACAGAGAACAGAGGGAAAGGTAAGGAAACAGATGGTCACGGAGACTGAGGGTGTCATCAGAGATAAAGAAGGAGATACGCAGGGACAAAGTGAGAACAGTCCAGTGATGGAGACACAGTTGAAAAAAAAACGCTAATGTCTCTGTTCTCTTCCAGTCCGATCATGTTTCCCTCATGGTGAAACTCATTAATCTAAACCGGAGTAGAGGCGTAGGGGAAGAAATAACCGGGGAAGTTTCTGGTGAAATCGAGGGCATCCTGAGAGAGATAGGGTTGTAAACACCGTGTGTGTCACTAATAGGAACAATGAGGAAATAGTTATGAACAAAATTGGGCCATTGAAGACTGAAACGGGTGAATTTATTATGGGGAACAAGGAAATGGCAAATGAGTTGAACAGGCACTTTGGATCTGTCTTCACTAAGGAAGACACAAACAACCCCCCAGAGGTAATAGTGGTCAAAGGAACTCGGGTAAAGGATGAACTGAAGTAATTTTATATTAGGCAAGAAACGGTGTTGGATAAACTGTTGAGTCTGAAGGCTGATAAGTCCCCGGGACCTGATGCATCCCATTCTGGGTGGCTCTAGAAATCGTGGACTCATTGGTAATCATTTTCCAATGTTTTATAGATTCAGGAAAAGTTCCTGCTGATTGGAGGGTGGCTAATGTTGTCCCACTTTTAAAGAAAGGCGAGAGAGAGAAAACAGGGAATTAAAGACCAATTAGCCTGACGTCAGTGGTGGGAAAGATGCTGGATTCAATTATAAAAGAGGAAATTACAACATATTTGGATAGCAGTAGAAGAATCAGTCAGAGTCGGCATGGATTTTTGAAGGGAAAATCATGTTTGACTAATCTTCTGGAGTTTTTTTTCAGAATGTAACTATGCAAATGAACAAGGGAGAGCCAGTGGATGTAGTGTACCTGGACTTCCAGAAAAATTTTGATAATGTCCCACATTGGAGATCATTGGGCAAAATTAGGGCACGTGTTATTGGGGACAGAGTACTGACTTGGGTTGAAAATTGGCTGGCTGACAGGAAGCAGAGTAGCGATTAACGGGTCCCTTTCGGAATGGCAGGCTGTGACCAGTGGGGTACCGCAAGGTTCCGTGCTGGGACCGCAGCTGTTTACAATGTACATTAATGCTTTAGATGAAGGGATTAAAAGTAACATTAGCAAATTTGCCGATGACACAAAGCAGGGTGGCAGTTTGATATGTCAGGAAGATGTTATGATAATACAGGGTGACTTGGACAGGCTTGGTGAGTGGGCGGATGTATGGCAGATGCAGTTTAATGTGGATAAATTTGAGGCTATCTACTTTGGTGGCAAGAACAGGAAGACAGATTGCTATCTAAATGGAGTCGTTAGGAAAATGGGAAGCATAACGGGATCTAGGTGTTCTTGCACATCAGTCAATGAAAGCAAGCATGCAGTGAAGAAAGCTAATGGCATGCTGGCCTTTATAACAAGAGGAATTGAGTATATGAGTAAAGAGGTACTTCTGCAGCTGTACAGGGCCCCGGTGAGACCCCACCTGGAATATGCTGTGCAGTTTTGGTCTCCAAATTTGAGGAAGGACATTCTTGCGATCGAGGGAGTGAATCGTAGTTTGACAAAGTTCATTCCCGGAATGGTGGGACTATAATATGTTGAAAGATTGCAGGGACTGGGCTTGTATACACTGGAATTTAGAAGGATGAGAGGGGATCTGATTGAAACATAAGATTATTAAGGGATTGGACACACTGGAGGCAGGAAGCATGTTCCCGCGGATAGGTGAGACCAGAACTAGAGGTCACAGTTTACGAATAAGGTGTAGGCTATTTAGAACAGAGACGCGGAAAAACTTTTTCACCCAGAGAGTGATGGATATGTGGAATGCTGTGCTCCAGAAGGCAGTGCAGGCCATTCTCTGGATGCATTCAAGAGAGAGTTAGATAGAGCTCTTATAGATAGCGTGGTCAAGGGATATGGGGAGAGGGTAGGAACGGGGAACTGATTGTGTATGATCAGCCATGATCACAGTGAATGGCGGTGCTGGCTAGAAGAGCCAAAAGGCCTACTCCTGCACCAATTGTCTATTCCCTCTTCCTGGAGCCTTTCCCCGCCTAGCCTTGCCTCATCCTGGAATTTTGCTTCGCCTTGCCTGTGTCTGGAGCCCCGCCCTGCTTGGAACTGTCTCATTAAGTCCACGACTCCGCGAGGTAGGTCCGGCCGTTTTGCCGCTAGCTAGCGTTGGGACCTGTGTCGCTGTTTTCAGTGTTCTGTGTAATGTGTCCCGGCCCTACGTACTGTACCCAAGGAGGGTTCCCGGTTCGGTGTTCCATGTTCCTGTCTCTCCTTCGGTTCCGTATTCTGCGTTCATGTTCTTCCCTGATCAAGGCTCTGCGTTCCTGTCTCTTCCTTGACCCAGTCAATTCTTCGGAGTCTCGTCCCGTCCCAGTCACGTCCAAGGTCTTTTCCTGTTCAAGCCAGCGCTTTGTGTTCTCGTCTTGTCATGTGCCTCGCCCAGACCAGGTGTTCCTTGCCCAGTCCTGTGCTGGGGTTCCCTTGTCCTGTCCATGAGTCTGACGTCCAGTCCTGTTGCCTCTCCTCGTCCTTTAGCTACGTCTTGTCCTCACCTGGTTCTGGGGTCCGAGTCCGAATCAAGACCCGGGTTCTGGGTCCTTGTCCAGTCTCTGGCACTGAGTCCAAGCCCAGGCTTCTAGTTCCCAGTTCCATGTCCTGGTTCTGCTATCCTCGTTATTCCTAGCCCAAAGTAGCAGACTGTGTAGAAAGTGAAACACCGTTATCCATATCCCACGGGATTGGGTCCGGGTGCAAATTTGCCAATTTTCAACGTGGAAATGATAGAACGGTGAAAGATCAATTAAACTATGGTACTTTATGAGAAATACTGGCCGTTATTTAGGATTATATGGTACCTGGGCAGGAAGTGGTCATCGGAGTAACAACGGAATATTCAGCCGGAATAAGAAAAAAAACAGCAGTGTGTTCCCTATCGTTCTGAGGTGTCTAGTCGGAAGATGAGATGCCATTCTCCTCATTTATGTTATGCATACGATGGCAGTGGAGAAGGTTCCAGACAGAGGATTAAGCATTAAATTGTGATGAGCTTAGGATCAACCATGCTCGCAGTCCGAGCAAATCCAGGTTGTGTTTTACTTTCCAATGTAGTGGAGACATCATTGTGAACCCTGAAAGTGCAGTAGGCTTGGTCGGCAGGGCACAGCCCTAACAAGCTAATTAAGGTTTGAGACCTTGGTCAAAGTTATCTCAGAGCTCAAATCTCTTGGGGTTCCCAAACTTTTGAATGGTGCTCCTTTCCTACTTTTCACTGTAAAATTGTACAAACAAAAATAATATACTAAACTTGCTTAAAATGTTGAAAAAAGTTTCGTCTTTAAAATTATGACTTCTGGAAATCATTTCAACTTCTCTTCACTTAAATATTCAAAGTAACATAAATTTTGACCAGTGGTGCCCCAGACTTTGCAAGCCACTGTATATTGCTAATAATAGTTTCGTTTCTGTGTGTAACACCTCCTGGTTCTCCGCTTCAAAGAGAGAATGACAGATTCTCCGCTGATGAACATCGGAAATGTTCCATGTTCGGCAATTTCCTGGTGAAACACTTGTGCAGCGGCTCCACAACAATCACGTCCATCACTCACGTGGAGCAGAAAATCAGACTTCTATTATATATTATTGCATCATGACGTTTCCCGCCCGTGACGGCATCTGTTCAGAACGTACTGGATGCCCCATTGTACATCTGCTTCCAAACGTTTACTGCTGTTTGGACTTACATTTCTTTCTTCGTGTCCACATCAGCACTCCCGAGAACTCTGTCACTCTTCGTGAATATCCCAGCCATACTCACCCATGGAAGCTAACCTCGTACCTCAATGTTGACCCCTGTCTGCCCTTCGCTGACTAGCTGACAAAATGACTAATTTAATCCCGCAAGCGACCACACATTGAGTGAAGGGCTCTTCTCATGAGCCATTCTGTTCAGACCATTCAATACACAAGTAAATCGAGGTGGCATATTAGGAACATAAAAACAATGTTGCGTTTAAAATGGAAGTGTCAAATAGGTAAATACCATTGTCTACAACACTATCAACAACGCTAGCAATATAGCGCATCTGCCAAACAATTGTTGTTACAAATGTAATGAATACAGATGCTGTGTCGGTTTAAACATATACACAAATTCGAGGGTCATGTGTACGGCGGTTGAATTACTTTGCTTCATACCGGTGCGAGCATTGGTGGCCGCTGGTTTACTACACGAAATACTGCATGTATATCAATTGTATTCACATACAAAACGCCTGTGGTATCTCCGCAGGTCAGGTGTCATCTATGGAAATGAACAGACAGACGGAGTTTCGGTCCAAGACCCTCCATCAGGGGGTAGAAAGGAAGGAGGGAGATGGCAGAAAAAGAAACTCTTGGGGAGAGGGAAGGACAAGCTAGAAGGGAATGGGTGTTGACAATTTGTCGAAATAACAGTCTTAGTGATGATAGGGGAACAAGGCAAATGGCTGCAGAAGAAGGAAGCTGATAGGAGAGGAGAGTGGATCCAAGGAAAAGGGAAGGAAGAGGGGCGTCATGGGAAGACGATAGGCAGATCAGGCGAAGCGATAAGAGGCCAAAGTGGGGAAAGGAAGGAGGGGAAAATACCGGAACTCAACGGAAATCGATGTTCTTGCCATGAGATTGCAGGCTACCTGGACGGAATTTGAGGTGTAGCACATCCCGCCTGAGAGTTGCCTCACTGTGCCACGAGAGGAAGCCACGGGTCGACATAGCAGACCGTGAACGGAGATCGGAAAGAAAACGGTTTGCCACTGGGAAATGTCGCTTGTGTTGATGGAGGTGAGGTGCGACGAAGTGTTAATTAATTTGAAGACAGTTCTTGGCCAGGAAGGTCGACAGATTAATAATTTCCAAAGATGCTGCCTAACCTGTTGAGTTCCTCCAGCGCTTTGTGCGTTATGCAGTGAATTTGATTAAACGTTTACATGCATTCAATATCTCCGTGAGCCTGAATATATATTAGTTTAAGTCTCTTCACTATATTACAGGAACGTTCACATATGTTATTCTATATTTTATATTTCAATTGCAAGATCTATAACCGAGAAAATACCCAGAGTGAAACAGAACAGCCCATTGACAGTATAACATTGGTCTATGGCGACAAAGTCCATGGATGCTCGGAATGGGCAAGACCAACAATCACAATCATGAAACAGAGAGATGAGCCTGAGTGTGTTTCACAACAACTTCTCCAATCGTCATTTCTTCATCTTTGACATTTTGTAATTTCGTGTCAAGCTACTCATACCCCATCACAACTGGGAGTTTATTTGAATGACATCATGTTTATTGTAACCGCAGCTTTTGGAAAACACGTCAGCCTTGTGTGATATTAAATAGTTCGTTTGATGGAGAGAGTATAAATGAATGAGCGTGGAGTTTCGTCAGCTCAGAGTTTCTCCAGCGAGATCGCGGACAGCTAGAAGACAGGCTGAATCTCAGACAGCATGCGTGAAGCCTTTTACCGTGTGAGGAAGATATGGTACTTGGTCATTGTCGTGATCGGTGTTCCTGGTAAAAGCACAAGCAAATTACCATTTTAAGTTTTGTGTGCGCGGTCCGTGGACTCGTTCTGTGACCTACAGCGCTGTGACGTCGGAGTATCAGAGAGTGCAGTGCAGACATTGCGAACAATCTCTGCGTTCGTTCAGAAGTTCCCTTACTTTTTAATTCATGGCTTCTGCTGGGTGTAAACCGGCAGCTGAAGCGGCCGTAGAGAGAAAGATCGGGTAGATGGATTAATTTTGTAGATTCATAGCAGGCAGTTGTGATTTATCAATGCAAAGTCGCTGTCAAGTAAACCCCGATCATCCAGCGCGCTCGCCACCTTTACGGCTATTTGCTTTTATACCGTTTCATTAGAGCAACGTGCTTTAAATTCAGAATTCAAGGTATTGTGCTCTGATTAAAGAATTACCTGCAAATTTGAAGGGAACGCGGGAAGCGAATGGTCTTTGAGATTCAGGGGAGAGTGGTCGATTGCATCTGTAAGTCAGACTCCGAATACAAGTCAAGTAAGGGCCTGTGTGCGTGTTTTGTACCAGGGTTTATTACCACGCCCTGTTATCCGTGAAGTGAAGCAGGAGTTAAGAGCAAGCCCAGCGGCGTCCGTTAGGGATCAGATGGGGTAAGGTGCACGCGATACTCCGTTCTTGTACAATATGCTTTGGAACATTTAGAATAATGCTGAAGTAATTCGGAGCGGCCCCAAAAGAGGCAGATCTTTTGGAGTACCGACACTGTCTTTGATGATATAAGCACTAGCGTGCTAAACACTTTAAAGTTCAGCGGGTGAAGCATAAACCCCAAAAACGAAAATTGAAACTTTCTGATCGGATTCGTTGAGAGCGGGTGAAGGAACCCCGGCCAAGGGTAGTTACGGAATTTAAAAGAAGCCATCCAAGCGGAGGTGTGGTGGGGGTGCTGTGTGCGGGTGATAAACGGGGAGTCAAGAAGGAGACGCACGCATTGGAACGGTGGAAATGAATTTGCTTTGAACTTTGTAGATGGACAGAGGTGGAGGGAGCGGGACTTCGCTGCTGCACAGTGAGAGTGCCAGGACATAGGTGACAGGAACGCGGTAATCAGCATCGGTAACCAGAGAAAGTTGCCGAGGTACCCAGGTTTTACACATCAGTCCAAAACCTGACGGGGGGCAGATTTATATTGATTTCTCTCAAGCGCTCTCGGCGATCCGTTGATAACGCCTCCTTCCCAAACCCTGTTCCTTTTCCAGTATCGAGTACCTTCGTTCACCCCGCATGCATTCGTGAGAGGGATCTGAGATTCCCGCATTACTCCTTTTAAACCCCCAGAAATGAGTTGTCTGCACAGTTTGATTGTTCTCAATTTCCAGCTTGTCTCTGCTCTGAGACCCACTGATCGGTGAGACAGTAATTCACTGATTCTGGTTGTTGTTGCTCCAGTGAATTTAGTGGCGATTGCGATCCTGTCCCGGGGAAAGTGCAGCCTCTCCACCTGCACCATTCGCTACCTGGTGGCCATGGCAACGGCGGATCTACTGACCATCATCTTTCAGGTCATACTGTGGCGCGTCAGTTATTATTACTTCCCCGGGACTTTCCTGGACATCACCCCCGTGTGCAGTGCTATCTCTCTCCTGGCAGAGGCAGCTACTCACTGTTCTGTCTGGTTCACCGTCATGTTTACATTTGATCGGTTTGTCGTCATCTGTTGTCAGAAGCGGAAAGCGAAGTATTGCACCGGGAAAACTGCGGCTGTGGTTCTGAAAACAACCGGCCTTCTGATCTGTGTTAAAAATGTGCCCATCTTCTTCATATATCACTCTGTGAAAGTGATTGACAATGTACCCTGGGACTGTATTACGAAGCCAGGCTACTCTACGGATCCAGGGTGGGTGGGATATGACTGGTTTATCACAGTTCTAACGCCATTACTCCCGTTCGTGTTAATACTACTATTCAACGCTCTGACAGTCAGACACATTTTAGTGACCAGTCGCGTACGTAAGGGGCTGAGGGGTCAGAACAAGGAGGAGAACCGCAGAGACCCGGAGATGGAGAGCAGGAGGAGGTCTGTGATCTTACTTCTCACCATCTCCGGAAGCTTCATCATCCTGTGGTCGGTAAAAGTTGTCGATTTCCTTTATTACATCATCGCCGGATTGGATCCAAATAATTACAACGATTCGGAATACATACTTCAACATTCTGGATACATGCTGGTGATATTAAGTTGCTGCACAAACACGTTTATTTATGGGGTAACTCAGTCCAAGTTCAGAGAGCAGTTCATCAGCGCAGCGAAATATCCCTTCACGTCAATTATTCAACTAATTAATGAAAAAATATGTAAGATCTTCTCAGAGGCGGTCGCAGTGTTTTCATCTTGTTACAATGGAACTGACGGTCACCGGAGAACGAGGCAGAGGTGAGAAATAAACTGTTTTATAGCCCGAGATAGACACAGCACGGGAACAGACTCTTCGGCATCCACAGCCCGCGACCTCCACCTCCTCACAATTACTCAACTCATTCCAGCATTTTCTTCACCATACTCCCCCTCCCGTTACAGTCACAGCCCTTTAGACAATGATAGGGCTGTTCAGGATCTGAGTATATTTAAGACCAAATCGTCAGATACGTAAGCCATTCGTTACTTTTGCACAAGAATAAAACGAAAAAGAACGTCAACAGTCCGCACGAACTTACAGTAAACCTTACACTTGCCCTTCGCGTTAGGAAACCCTGTTGTGGAGAAATATTTAACACCGCAGAAATCATGCGTTCTGATTATAATTGCGCAAATTCCTATGGAAAACCCAGATGACAACTCTGCTCCAGGGAAAGAATGTCATCTCACCTGACGAGTTCGATTAAATTTCCACACGAGGAAACTGCATGTCGAATCTCCTCTGCATTCACTCCAGTACAGTCGCAAGTTTATTATCCCTTTTCTCAGCTAAAACTGGTAAAGCCTGTGGTATGGACATGGGAGAGCGCAATCATTTCTCAATTGCTAGCAAAGTTCGGGCTATTCTGGTGGTGATTAGCAGTGTGGCTTTCGAGAGATTTACATACAATTTGCCGTGTAACAGTTTTATATTTTTCAGTGGTGACTTAGGGATAATACCAGTTGTAGATATTAGTATTGGGACAATGTTTACCCTGTTCGTGTCCCATGGACTTTCTATTTCCTGTTTCAAGTCAACATATCTCGGGTATCTTCGCTTTTCGATTTTCTGTAAGTGGTGTGTTATCCGGAATGGTTGTATCTATTAAGTACGTTGTTCTTGCTTCTTTATCCTGTAATATTATAAGCGGAAGGGTATCGTGTAATGCAATGCTCATGGACCAGAATCTTTCAATTCCCTCTCTCACGCCAGCATCGTTCAGATGACATTGCCTTACTAATTTCTGTGGTGTTCTTCGTGTTTTGGATAGCCATGCCTCTTTCTAGGTTGATTTTACTGGTTTACCCTGCAATGTTATATCCGGACGGCTATCGGGTACTGCCCTATCTACAATGAACGATTAGTCATAATATAATTGTAGGACTCGGCCACTGAAACTGTATTTATGCTAATGAATAGTACCTTTTGTATCATGTGTTTGTATTGTAAAGCACGGTTTTTGTGAATAACTCCTACCACTGCTTTCTGCCTGTGTAAGAAATCAGACTGAATTAAAGTGTCGCAGGATTCTGTAATTTGTTGGATAGCTTCCCTGTTTTCCTCGGCATTTTCTGCTTTATTCGTCTTGAATTTGCTGGACTTTTATTGTGTAATTTTGATATTTTTGTGCTAACCACCTGACACCCTTTTACCACAAAAAACCACTCAGTTTCTGGAAATAGGTCTCCAACATTGAAACAGGCGTTGGACTCTTCCTGTCGACATCTACTCTGCTCCTATTGAGGGGATGTCGATAGAAGGTCATATTCATCCACTGGTTAATCATTTCATCCATGGCGACGCTGTAGAAGTAGATTCACTGTTTCTGTCATGTGGAGTGTCTGATGGGACAGTGTGGAGTGAGACGTACTCTGTGTATGACCACGAATGTGTGTTATGGGACGGTGGGGAGGGAGATGTACTCAGTGTATGATCCCGGGTGTGTGTGATTGGACGGTGAGGAGTGATCAACACTCTGTTTCTGACACCTGGACAGTGTGACGGGACGGTGTGGAGGGAGATGTACTCAGTGTATGATCCCGGGTGTGTGTGATTGGACGGTGGGGAGTGAGCCGCACTCTGTTTCTGACCCCTGGAGAGTGTGATGGGACGTTGTGGAGCGAGCTTAACTTAGTATCTGACAACGGGAGTGTGCGATGCAATGGTTGGGAGAGAGATTCACCCTGTGTCTGACCCCGGGATTGTTTGAAGGTAGGATGAGGAAAAAGCGTCACTTTGAGTTTGCCCCCGGGTGTGAGTGATTGGACGGTGTATACGGAACTTCACTCTTCATCTGACGCCGAGGAATGTGTGATGAATGATGCGGATGGAGCTGCTCTCTGATTCGGAAACCAGGAGTGTGGGATGGGGTGATGCGGAGGGAGCTCCAGACTGTGGCCCCGGTCAGACGGACATCATTCAGCCTGGAGATAAGAGAGAGTTGGGGGGGGGGGAGGTGTGCAGGACACAGAGAGACAGGAGACAGTACAAATCCCCAATGTTTATCAGTAACGCAATTACTGATCACATTAATATTCAGTGTCAAACACGCAGTGACTGTTAACAAAATCTCCCACAGTCTTGTACTTACCACAGTTTCTGTATTTTACACGCCCGTTTCCTCAGAGCCGCAGACACCAGTTTCACTCCTGAACCTCCCCGATTATTATCACTCAGGTTCAGGTCCGTTAGTGATCCTATTGTACTGAGAGCGGAGGCGAGAACCACGGCACCAGAATCTGTGAGACCGACATTGAACATCCTTGAGATGAGAGAGAGTGAGGGTGAAGGAAACAGAAAGACAGGAGTCGGTACAAATCCCCAGTTGTTTTCGGTAACACAATTACTGATCACATTAATATTCAGTGACAGACACCCAGTGACTGTAAACGTGATCTCCCAGTCTAGTACTTAACACCAGTGTCTGTATTTTACACTCCGGGTTCCTCAGAGACGCAGACACAAGTTTCAATCCTGAATCTCCCAGTTTATTTCACTCATGTTCAGCGTCGTCAGTAACCCAGCGGGACGAGTGTTCACCAGCACTGAACACTCTGGGAGCAGCTTGCCCTGGATTAAACTGTACACAATGTCAAACATCTTGCACCGGAATTCAGGGATCTGTGCATGTGTATTGGGGTTCTCTGTCTCTCCGGCTGTCAGCGAAATCAATTTTATCATTGAATTCATCAAAGTCATCCAATATAAACAGCAACACCTCTGGTCGTGTTCTATTTGAAGGCTACGGATGTGTTACTTAATTATACACCGACTCTGAGACGGGTATCATTAAAATCTGACAACGTAACGTGCCAACACCGTCAGGCTGTATAAACGTTAAAGTGACAGACTCAGTCCAGATTGCGCGTGCAAGGAAATGTGCAAAATCTTCATGAAGCTTGTCATTCCCCGTGATGCCGCTAGTTACTCCGGCATCACTCCCGTGTGCAGTGTGATCGGTGCCCTGGGACAGGCAGCCACTGACTGTTCCGTCTGGTTCACCGTCATGTTTGCATTTGATCGGTTTGTCGCCATCTGTTGTCAGAAGCGGAAAGCGAAGTATTGCACCGGCGAAACTGCGGCTGTGGTTCTGACAACAACCGGCCTTCTGATCTGTGTTAAAAATGTATCCTACTTCTTTACATTTCATCCTGTGAAAGTGATTGACAATGTACCCTGGAACTGTATTATGAAGCCGGGCTACTATACGGATCACGGGTGGGTGGGATATGACTGGTTTTCCACAGTTCTAACGCCATTACTCCCGTTCGTGTTAATACTCCTGTTCAACGCTCTGACAGTTAGACACATTTTGGTGACAAGTCGCGTGCGTCAGGGGCTGAGGGGTCAGTGTAAGGCGGAGAACCGCAGTGACCCGGAGATAGAGAGCAGGAGGAGGTCTGTGATCTTACTTCTCTCCATCTCCGGAAGCTTCATCATCCTGTTGTCGGTAAAAGTTGCCGAATTCCTTTATTACATCATCGCCGGATTGGATCCAAAGAATTACAACGATTCGGAATACATATTTCAACACTCTGGAATCATGCTGGTGATATTAAGTTGCTGCACAAACACGTTTATTTATGGGGTAACACAGTCCAAGTTCAGAGAGCAGTTCATCAGCGCAGCGAAATATCCGCTCACGTCAATTATCCAACTAATTAATGAACAGAATATCTAAGATCTTCTCAGAGGCCGTCGCAGTGTTTTCATCTTGTTACTATGGAACTGACCGTCACCGGACAAGGAGGCAGAGGTGAGAAATAAACTGTTTTATAGCCCGAGATAGACACAGCACGGGAACAGACTCTTCGGCATCCGCAGCCCGCGACCTCCACCTACTAAAAATTACTCAACTCAATCCAGCATTTTCTTCACCATACTCCCGTTCCCGTTACAGCCACACCCCTTTAGACAATGATAGGGCTGTTCAGGATCTGAGGACATTTAAGACCAAATCGGCAGATATGTAAGCCATTCGTTACTTTTGCACAAGAATAAAACGAAAAAGAACGTCAACAGTCCGCACGAACTTATAGTAAACCTTACACTTGTCCTTCGCGTTAGAAAACCCTGTTGTGGAGAAATATTTAACCCTGCAGAAATTATGCATTCTGATTATAATTGCGCAAATTCCTATCGAAAACCCACGTGCCCACTCTGCTCCACGGGAAAGATTGTCATCTCACTTGACGAGTTCGATTAAATTTCCACCCGAGGAAACTGCACGTCGAATCTCCTCTGCATTCACTCCAGTACAGTCGCAAGTTTATTATCACTTTTCTCAGCTAAAATTGGTAAAGCCTGAGGGATGGACATGGGAGAGCGCACTCATTTCTCAATTGCTAGCAACTTTCGGACTATTCTGGTGATTATTACCATTGTGGCTTTCGGGAGATTTACATAGATTTTGCTGGGTAATAGCTTAATGTCATCGTGTAATGACTTAGGGATAATACCAGTTGTAGATATTTATATTGGGACAAGGTTTACCCTGTTCGTGTCCCATGGACTTTCTATTTTCTCTTTCAAGTCAACATATCTCGGGTATCTTCGCTTTTCGATTTTCTGTAAGTGGTGTGTTATCTGGAATTGTTGTATCTATTAAGTACGTTGTTCTTGCTTCTTTATCCTGTAATATTATAAGCGGAAGGATATCCTGTATTTCAATGCTCATGGACCAGAAACTTTCATTCCCCCTTTCACGCCAGCATAGTTCAGATGACTTTCCCTTACTGATTTCAATGGTGTTCTCAGTGTTTTGGATAGCCATGCCTCTTCATAGGTTGATTTTACTGGTTTACCCTGCAATATTATATCCGGACGGGTATCGGTTACTGCCCTATCTGCAATGAACGGTCAGTCATGATATAATTGTCGGACTCCGCCTCTGAAACTGTATTTATACTAATGTATGGTATCTTGAGTATCATGCGTTTGTATTGTAAAGCACGGTTTTGGCGAATAACTCTTACCACTGCTTTCTGTCTGTGTAAGAAATCAGAGTGAATTAAACTTTTGCAGGATTCTGTAATGTGTTGGATAGCTTCTGTGTTTTCCTCGGTATTTTCTGCTTTTATTGTCTTGAATTTGTTGAACTTTTATTGTGTAATTTTGATATTTTTGTGCTAACCACCTGACACCCTTTTACCACCAGCAACCACTCCGTTTCTGGAAGGTGGTCTCCAACATTGAAACAGGAGTTGTACGCTTCCTGTCGACATCTGCTCTGCTCCGATTGAGGGGATGCCGATAGAAGGTCATGTTCACCCATTGGATTATCATTTCATCCATGGCGACGCTTTAGAAGTAGCTTCACTGTTTCTGACATGTGGAGTGTGTGACGGGACTGTGTGGAGTGAGATGTACTCTGTGTCTGACCATGGAAGTGTGTGCTGGCACAGTGTGGAGTGAGCTTCACCCTTTGTCCGACCCCGGAAGTGTGTGATGGGACAGTGGGGAGGTAGATTCAGCCTGTGTCTGACCCCGGAATTGTGTGATGGGACGGTGGGGTGGGGGTTTCACTCTGTGTCTGACCCTTGAGGTGTGTGATGGGACGGTGGGGAGTGAGCCTCACCCTGTGTCTGTCCCCGGAAGTGTGTGATGGGAAGGTGGCATGGGAACATTACTCTGTGTCTGACCCTTGGGGTGTGTGATGGGACGGTGTGGAGGGAGCTTCACTTAGTGTTTGACAACGGGAGTGTGATGGGAAGGTGGGAAGGGAGCTTCACCCTGTATCTGAACCCGGGATTGTTTGATGCGAGGATGCGGAACAGGCGTCACTTAGTGTGTGACCCCGGATGTGAGTGATTGGTCGGTGTATACGGAATTTCACTCTGCGACTGACCCCGAGGAATGTGTGATGGACGATGCGGATAGATCTGCTCTCTGGTTCGGACACAAGGAGTGTGGGATGGGATGGTGCGGAGAGAGCTTCACTTTCTGTCAGTCCCCGGGCGGGTTTGATGGGATGATGCGGACCGACATTCATTGTGGTTATGATCCCCGGAATGGTTAATGGAACGTGCAGGGAGTTTCACTCAGTGTCTGAGGAGACGAGGTCGAATGAGCTTCACTGTGTGTCTGACCCCGTGAGTGATGCGAGGGTGAGGAATGAGCCTCAATGCGGGGCTGCCTCAATGTCACAGCGTTCGGCAAGAGCCGGGTCCGATGGAACAGTTGGGAATGAAACCCGGAGGATGTTAAAGGGGAGGATGGCTTTAAAGGGGACGGCGGGGAAGCGGCCAAAATGTCCCAATCCCAAACCACGGTTCATACATTCGGATGTTCACAATCTCACTCTCAGTCCGGGTCTGGGTTCCTGCAGAGATCTCAGATCCTTCTTCCATTTCTGACTGAACTGATTGTACTGCAGACTGAAACAGATGGAAGGATACAGATGAAATAAGCATATTACACAACTGCGTCCGTAATAGGACAGTGCGTGAATGGCTCCATAACACTCATTGACAAGTATTGCCAGAAAACCCAGGGATCGGCTGAAGTGTTATCACATTATTAACACAAACACTCAACCGATCGGGAGGGTTAGTATGAGGCGCCGGAGAGCGGGGCAGATCGGTCTGTCAGCCAGTTTGATCTCAGATCCAGAACAGTCAGTGATGGGTTTGTCCTGATAGCGGAGACGAGATCTTCGGCAGCATAATCTGTGAAACCGGCTTTGTGCAGCTTGGAAATGAGAGAGTGTGAGGATTAAGGACACAGAGAGTCAGGAGACGGTGCAAATCCCCAGTGTTTATCAGTAACACAATAACTGATCACATTAATGTTCAGTGTCAGACACCCAGTGACTGTAAACACAATCTCCCACAGTCTGGTACTTATCACAGTTTCTGTATTTTACACTTCGGGTTCCTCAGAGCCGCAGAGACCAGTTTCACTCCTGAATCTCCCAGTTTATTATCACTCAGGTTCAGATCCGTTAGTGATACCATTGTACTGAGAGCGTAGGCGAGATCCTCGGCACCAGAATCAGTGAGACCGACATTGAACATCCTTGAGATGAGAGAGAGTAAGGGTGAAGGACACAGAAAGACAGGAGACGGTACAAATCCCTCGTGGCTATCGGTAACACAATTACTGATCACATTAATGTTCAGTGTCAGACACCCAGTGACTGTAAATGCGAACTCCCAAAGTCAGGTACTGAACACCAGTGTCTGTGTTTTACACTCAGGGTTCCTCAGAGACGCAGAGACCAGTTTCAATCCTGAATCTCCCAGTTTACTTCATCCGGTTCAACGTCGTCAATAACTCAGTGTGACGGGTGGTCACCAGCACTGAACCCAGTGGGACGGGTGGTCACCGGCACTGAACTCAGTAGGATGGGTGGTCGCCGGCACTGAACCCAGTGGGACGGGTGGTCACCAGCACTGAACCCAGTGGGATGGGTGGTCACCAGCACTGAACCCAGTGGGACGGGTGGTCACCAGCACTGAACACCCTGGGAGCAGCATGCTTTGGATTAAACTGTACACAATGTCAGACATCTTGCACCGGAATTCAGGATCTGTGCATCTGTATTGTGGTTGTTTGTCTCTCCGGCTGTCAGCGAAGTCAATTTTGTCTTTGAATTCATCAAAATCATCCAATATAAACAGCAACACCTCTGGTTGTGTTCTATTTGAAGGCTACGGATGTGTTACTTAAGTATACACCGACTCTGAGACGGGTATCATTAATATCTGACAAGGTAACGTGCCAACACCCTCAGGCTGTATAAACGTTAAAGTGACAGACTCAGTCCAGACTGCGTGAGCAAGGAAATGTGCAAAATCTTCATGAAGCTTGTCATTCCCCGTGACGCCGCTAGTTACTCCATTCTGTAGATACTGAACAGGGTCAAAAACTTTACTGGGTGTTTTTTATAGGCGGCCCAATAGTAACTGGGATACCGAGGAGCAGATAGGGAAACCGATCCTGGTAAGGTGTAAGAAGCACAGAGTTGTCGTGAGAGGAGATTTTAATGTCCCAAATATCGATCGGATTCTCCTTGGAACTAGGGGTTTAGATGGAGTGGAGTTCGTTAAAACATAGAACATAGAATAGTACAGGACATTACAGGCCCTTCGGCCCACAATTTTCTGCCGACCCTCAAACCCTGCTTCCCATATCACCACCCACCGTAAATTCCTCTATATACCTGTCTAGTAGACTCTTGAACTTTACTAGTGTATCGGCCTCCACCACTGAGACAGGCAGTGTAATCCTCGCACCAACCACTCTCTGAGTGAAAGGTCTTCCTCCAATATCCCCCTTAAACTTCACTACCATTACGTTAAAGTCATTTCCTCTTGTACTGAGCAGTGGAGCCCTGGGGAAGAGGCGCTGGCTGTTCACACTGTCTATTCCTCTTAATATCTTCAACACCTCTATCATGTCTCCTCTTATCCTCCTTCTCTCCAAAGCGTAAAGCCCTAGCTCCCTTAATCTCTGATCGTAATCCATACACTTTAAACCAGGCAGCATTCTGGTAAATTTCCTCTGTACCCTTTCCAATGCTTCCACGTTAGGTGTGTTCAGGAACGATCCTTGACACAATATGAAGAAAGCCTATGAACAAATGTGTCAAAAATTCAGTAAGAATTGTCAAACATGACCTTCCACACACAAATTTATGTTGACCGTTCCTAATCAGACCCTGTCTACCCAAATAATTATATACACCATCTCGAAGAATACTCTCCATTAGTGTACCGAGTCTGTGACGTCTGATGATGTCAAATACGTCCCCACCCTCGAGTGTGCTGACTTCCTTAAGGTGTTTAGTAAATAGATGGCAACCACACTACTGCCGGATCTGTGCCATGACAATGCTATATAGTGAGGGCATATATGTCAAACATGACCTTCCACACACAAATCTATGTTGACAGTTCCTGACCAGACCCTGTCTATCCAGATAATTATATACACCATCTCGAAGAATACTCTCCATTAGTGTACCGAGTCTGTGACGTCTGATGATGTCAAATACGTCCCCACCCTCGAGTGTGCTGACTTCCTTAAGGTGTTTAGTAAATAGATGGCAACCACACTACTGCCGGATCTGTGCCATGACAATGCTATATAGTGAGGGCATATATGTCAAACATGACCTTCCACACACAAATCTATGTTGACAGTTCCTGACCAGACCCTGTCTATCCAGATAATTATACGTACCATCTCCAGGAATACTTTCCATTAATTTACCATCTGTGAATTTTGATGATGTCAATTACGTCCTCACCCGCGTGTGTTCCGACTTCCTTGAGGTATTTAGTAAATAGATGGTACACAATGCTATATAGTGATGGGAATCTCGATGAAAGTTTGATGTTATCTAACCGGTGTGAGGAAAATATAACACGTGTAAGGCTGGTTATTCGGAGACTGTTAAAACTCGCCTGTTTGTGAAATTACACTGAGATCCGCGTTCTGTCGGTCTCTTCTTTGGGATTTGTCTCTTATTGATTTCTGTATTTTATGTGTGTTTGGAATGGCTACATCTATTTAATAAGTTAACCTTGCTTGTTTCTCCTGTACTACTGCACCGACCCGTTATTATGGATTGTCCAATCTGCAATGTTAATCTGTCATAATATAATTTGTGGTATTTTGACTATAAATTGGGTGAAATTGTATACATGTAAGTTGTGACTTCATTTCCAGGTTTGCATTTCAAAGCCAGATTTTGATGAATGATTTTTGCATTTTATTGTGGCTGTGTAACTATTCAGATTGTATTGAGCGGGTACAGGGACCTATAATTCTTTCGATTGTCTGTTTTTTTTTCTTGGGCATTTTTGAAATTTATCGAGCTTGCTTAGATCGTGGGGATGTTTTCCATGAATAACTATGCTCTTCCATTGGTTCACTTTTTCTTTAATAGTGGTAATTACGGGGCTGTAGCTGAGGAGAAAATAGCGTCTAACGGTGACAAATTTGTTTGAACCTTCGGAGGTACCTCTGTTTCTGTGTTTAAAATGTCTCTTGTTCCCTTTTAGGTTTATTTTGAAGATCCTGGCCTGGCGTTACACGCTGACTTCGATTATTTGCGGGAATGGACCCGCCATCGGGGTCTCACGACTGGCCGTTCTTCCACTCGGCCGAGAAGATTAGGGCGCCTTCGGATCTTCCGGATTTCGTGGCCCTGGAAGCGGGCGGACTCGAGTTTGGTGCTTCTACAGGAAATCAGTGTCTCCTGATCGGCCGAAGATCGAAAACAGCAAGTTGGCTGTTGGCTGTGTGCCTAGAATCCCGACTTCTTTAGGCAGAAAAAGCGAAGCAACAGATTATTAACACCATAAATCAGCTAAAGTTTGAGTCTCGGGGTCAACTCTTTTTCCCTTATTAGAGAAAGAGAGAGAGAGCCGTATGTCGAATCACCGTGTGAACAAATATACTTTGGGGTTCTGCAAGTCTGTGTCTTTATTGATGTTCTGCTGCCCGTTTGAATGCTAGCTGGGGGGCGCCTTTCTTTTTTTTTTCTGGTGGTGTAGGGTGGGATCTTTACTTTGCTGCTGCATACGCGTGGGAGGGTGGAGCTGCGGGGAATGTTGTAACATTTAACTGTCACTCACTCTTTGGGACACTACTGTTTTCGTGGATGGTTCAGAAGAAAAACAATTTCAGGATGTATACTGTACACATTCCTCCGACATTAAGTATACTCTGCTTTTGAAACCTTTGAAATTTTTTACTTTTCCAGGGTGTGGTCTCACTTAAATTTAGTAGCGAATTCTGATCAGAATTGCAATGCTGTCCAGGAGGGCCTATATTGTTCTTATTATTTACTATGTTTGTATTTGCCCATTTAGTTGTATTTTGCACTCGTTCCCTTAGCGCTGTTGGTGCGGACATTCATTGATCCTGTTATGGTTACTGGGTTTATTTGAGTATGCCCGCAAACATGTGGCTAGTCATTTCCACCTATATGGTGACATGTGGCTACTTTCGTAATAAATTTACTTTGAACTCTGAATATGGTCATCCCTGTTTAAATTGATCCGAGAGGACCAGCTGTTCGTCGCCTTCAAGGTGAAATCCTCCCTGTCAACTACTGACATGTTCGCCGCAGTCGGTGGTACAACACTCTTCCTCACTTAATTTCCTCTTTAGCAGCGCATTCGGACCCGGTAAGCCTGAGATGCCAATCGTACTCAAACGTCAAACACATTTCCATAACCAAGTGTCCATAATCCTGTCATTCACAACCACCTGCAGATTTTACGGGATTCACTGGTCTCAGAAATGAAGAAAATAGTGTTAGTAATATAAATAAACCCGCTAAAGGACTATAAATACTAGAATTATGTGATATTATAATATTATAATAAATATTAAAATAAAATTAAAATATATAGTGTACCATAAAGCACGTCGTCATTAAAAAAAAAAATTATAATTGGAACGTGGTGCTAATAATGTAAATATTGCTTTTCAGTTTGAGAAGGTGACAGACGTATTTTTAGACTCTGGGATATTTATTTACTCCCCATGAAGCTGCATCGGGGTAGAGCAACATAATTTGAATATCTTATCCGATTAAAACAGAATCTTAGCTTGACTGTGCGTTAAGTCTTCGTGATTAAGGATTCGATTAAACAAAAACGTGCATTTGATGGCAAGATTAACATATGGTTGGTGAATGTGTAAAAATAAATCAAGTCCAACAATTAAAAAAAACTAAAAATGCATTAAATATCCACAACAGCATGTGTGTGTGTGTGTGTGTGTGTGTGTGTGTGTGTGTGTGTGTGTGTGTGTGTGTGTGTGTGTGTGTGTGTGTGTGTGCGCGTGTGTTAACAAGGATCATCATTGCTGGTGGAGACGGGATGTCGCCACGTGCAAGATTACGACCATATAGTTTCAGCTATCACATTAGATCTTCACCTCAGGATTTTACTGTGCAGCTTATTCGACTTGCAGTAGTCTGTGTTTCTCACGGGCATTTTATTTTCCTGCAAAATTCAATAGACTTTCGGGGAGCCATTCAAGGTTGCATCGTTCGCGGCCACTAGTAGTTTGTTGATTCGGTTCCATTTAAAAGTCCTCCACTTCCTGGTCACATTTTATATCGGTTGTGGGACGAACGACACAGCGATTTTGAGATTGGATGTCACAGGAGCCGTATGATCTTGTGAACGTAACGAGAGAGCTTTGGATCAGGATGAACTCAAATGCAGAGTTAAGTCTAGAATTAGCTGAGACTCAGACTCAAAATTAAGAAAACGATATAAACACAATCCACTGGTGAAATCTCAAACAGTAGTACGAAAAATGCAACTCTTCTGATTGAGCCCTGAGCGCTCAGTACGAGGAATTCATGCAGGGACTTTCCATGAATAAAGATGACAGCAATAATAGGCAGTCTGATAAGGGAGAACGGCATTCATTCTTTTACATTATTACCTTGTAAGTCCAGACACCACATTAGGGCTGAGAACTTGTATTTTCATTTGAGCTGATTGTCCACTCACTGTGCTTCATTTTCTCAGCCAGTTCACGTAAACCTTCACTTCATTGTTGTCCTTCATGTCCAACAAACCATATATTATCAATAAAGTTAATACTGGGACAGCAAGTGAGGGATTGCACTCTGCCGACTCGCTGTCTACTGTATCATGAAATTCAGTCGGCCTTTGTAAATACCCTTGAAGTGCAAATTGAATGATGAACTGACATCACTCCCATGTCACAGCGTATCTACCTTATGGATATTAATCCGGTAAGATTGAGAAAAGAAATATTTAAATATTCAAAACGGCTTCTCATTGTCCGCACACTTGTGATTGCGCTTGATCAAAGTCACAATATCTGGGAAGAAGTCGATGAACGATATATAGTTACACAGACAAACAGACAGAGAGACAGGCAGGCAGAGGACAGGCACCCCGGCAGACGACCAGATAGTTAGAGAGATAGATGGATAGACAGGTAGATGTGCAGACGCGCATATCTACAGACGAACATGTATGTTGTTCAGAAAACCATAATCTGTAAATCAGTGAACAGAAACGAGGCAAAGGCAATGGAGATAGACAAAGAATATGCTTTTGTTCTTGCCATGTGATCGCAGGAATGGAGGTCCGTTCTCAGGGATGCTTCATCAAAGCAACTACAGGTGGACACAATGAGTTGTTTCGTTTTTGATGATCGAAAGCATACCATTTTCAGATGAGAAGGAACAGCCTGTGACCGGTTGGTCTGCGCCGAGTGTCTGGCTTGAACCAGTCTGAGTTGGGAAGGAAAAAATCAGTTACCAAGATCGCATATCGGGGGAAAGGGCCATCAAGTTTGAGTCTACGAAATTGATGAAAGGAACCAGATTAATGCGATAAGGGAAAGAAAGGAATAGAGGTTTTCAGGAGTACAGGCAGCGACAACTCTGAGGAGACCAACCATCGCGGAAGTGAATGACCCAAAGTTGGGATCTTGAACGTTATATCAGGATATCGAGGAACGCCTGCCAACGTGAATTACTTTTCCCCAGTATTGCCTTCCCTATGCGGTGACTCTTTGTGTCGGGTACAAACTTACTGGGCGCACAAGCAGGTATTTACTCTTCTTTTATACACAGTCGCTTTCCACAATGTTCCTTTCATCCTCGAGGAACTCTCGCGATTTTTTGGATGTGATTCACCTGTCATTACACCACGTCAACTAATGCCTCCACTTTACTCCCTTCCATAGATCAGCCTGCGATGGCCTCAGGCATTTGACAATGTAGGCCGCATTATTTTTCCCCAATGTGTGTATCGATACGATTTCATTCCAAGGTGCGAAGGAGAGAAATTGTTAGAACACCTCCAAAGTAGCGGAGTCTGTAGAAAGTGAATCCCCGTTAACCCTAAGCCATGGGATTGAGTCAAGGGTGCAAGTGTGCCAATTTTCAACATGGAGATGACAGGGCTGTGAAAGATCAATTAGACCATGAAACTTTATGCGAAATACTGGCCGTTATTTAGGATTATATGGCACCGGGGCAGGAAGGGATCATGGGCATCATCGGAGTAACAACGAAAGGTAATTCAGCCGGAATAAGAAAGAAAAATAGCAGTGTGTTCTCCGTCGTTGTGAGGTGTCTAGTTGGAAGATGAGATGCCGTTCTCCTCATTTATGTTATGCCGACGGTGGCAGTGGACAAGATCCCAGACAGAGGAAAGAAGTCCGAATATCAGTGGATTAAGCATTAAATTGTGATGAGTTCAGGATCAACCACGCTCGCAGTCCGAGCAAATCCAGGTTGTGTTTTATTTTCCAATGTAGTGGAGACATCATTGTGAACCCTGAAAGTGCAGTAGGCTCGGTCGGCACGGCACAGCCCTAACAAGCTAATTAAGGTTTGAGACCTTGGTCAAAGTTAGCTCAAATCTCTTGCGGTGTCCAAACTTTTGAATGGTGTTCCTTTCCTATTTTTCACTCTAAAATTGTACAAAACAAAAATAATACACTAAACTTGCTTAAAATGTTGAAAAAAAAGTTTCATCTTTAATTTTATGACTTCTGGAGATCATTTCAACTTCTCTTCACTTAATATGACCAATTGAGGGAAGGACCCATCTCATGAGCCATTCTGTTCAGACCAGTCAATACATAAGTAAATCGAGGTGGCATATTAGGAACATAAAAACAATGTTGTGTTTACAACGGAAGTGTCAAATAGGCAAATACCATTGTCTACAACACTATCAACAACGCTAGTAAATTAGCGCATCTGCCAAACAATTGTTGTTACAAATGTAATGAATGCAGATGCTGTGTCGGTTTAAACATATTCACAAATTCGAGGGTCATGTGTACGGCGGTTGAATTACTTTGCTTCATACCGGTGCGAGCATTGGTGGCCGCTGGTTTACTACACGATGGACTGCATTTATATAATTGTATTCACATATAAAACGCAGGGGGTTTCTCCGCTGGTCCGGCAGCGTCTATGGAAATAAACAAACGACGTTTCGGGCAAAGACCCTTCATCAGGGGGTAGAAAGGAAGGAAGAAGATGGCAGAATATGAACCTCTTGGGGAGAGGGAAGGACAAGCTAGAAGGGAATGGGTGTTGCCAGGTTGGCGAAATAACAGTCTTAGTGATGATAGGTGAACAAGGCAAAGGGCTGCAGAAGAAGGAAGCTGATAGGAGAGGAGAGTGGATCCAAGGAAAAGGGGAATAAGGGTGGCGTCATGGGGCGATAGGCAGATAAGGCTGAGAGATAAGAGGCCGAAGTGGGGAAAAGAAGGAGGGGAAAATACCGGAACTCAACGAAAATCGATGTTCTTTCCATGAGATTGCAGGCTACCTGGACGGAATTTGAGGTGTAGCACATCCGGCCTGAGAGTAGCATTCTGGCACGAGAGGAAGCCACGGCTCAACATATCGGACCGTGAACGGGGATCGGAAAGAAAATGGTTTGCCACTGGGGAATCTCGCTTCTCTTGATGGAGGTGAGGTGCGACGAAGTGTTAATTAATTTGAAGAAAGGTCGACAGATTAATCATTTCCAAAGATGCTGCCTAACCTGTTGAGTTCCTCCAGCATTTTGTGCGTGTTGCAGTGAATCTGATTGATTAAACGTTTACGTGCATTCCGTATCTGCGTAAGCCTGACTATGATATTAGTTTAAGATTTTTCACTATGTTACAGGAACGAACAAACATCTTATTCTTTATTTTATATTTCTATTGCAAGATCTATAACCGAGACAATTCCCAAAGTGAAACAGAGCAGCCCATTGACAGTATAACATTGGTCTATGGTGACAAAGTCCATGGAAGCTCGAAATGGACAAGATCAACAATAACAATCATAGAAACGAGAGATGAGCCTGTGAGTGTCTCACAACAACATTCACTGACTTCTCCAATCGTCATTTCTTCATCTTTGACATGTTTTAATTTCGTGTCAAGCTATTCATACCTCATCACAATTGGGAGTTTACTTGAATGACATCATGTTTATTTTAACCCCAGCTTTTGGTAAGCACGTCAGCCTTGTGTGATATTACATAGTCCCTGTGGTAGAGCGAGGATAAATGAATGAGCGTGGAGATTCGTCAGCTCAGAGTTTCTCCAGCGAGGTCGCGGACAGCTAGAAGACAGGCTGAATCTCAGACAGCATGCGCGAAACCATTTACCGTGTGAGGAAGATATGGTACTTGGTCATTGCCGTGATCGGTGTTCCTGGTAAGCAAATTAACATTTCAAGTTTTGTGTGCGCGGTCCATGGACTCGTTCAGTGACCGACAGCGCTGTGATGTCGGAGTGTCAGAGAGTGCGGTGGAGACATTACGAACAATCTCTGTGTTCGTTCAGAAGTTCTATTGCTTTTTAATTCATGGCTTCTGCTGGAAGTAAACCGGCAGCTGAAACAGCCGTAGAGAGGAAGATCGGGTAGATGGATTCATTTTGTAGATTCATAGCAGGCAGTTGTGATTTATCAATGCAAAGTCGCTGTCAAGTAAACCCCGATAATCCAGCGCGCTCGCCACCTTTACGGCAAATTGGTTTTATACCGTTTCATTAGAGCAACGTGCTTTAAATTCAGAATTCAAGGTATTGTGCTCTGATTAAAGAAATACCTGCAAATTTGAAGGGAGAGCGGGAAGCGAATGGACTTTGAGATTCAGGGGAGAGTGGTCGATTGCATCTGTATGTCAGACTCCGAATATAAGTCAAGTAAGGGCCTGTGTGCGTGTTTGGTACCAGGGTTTATTACCACGCCCTGTTATCCGTGAAGTGAAGCAGGAGTTAAGAGCAAGCCCAGCGGTGTCCATTAGTGGTCAGATGGGGTAAGGCGCACGCGATACTCCGCTCTTGTACAATATGCTTTGAAATATTTAGAATAGTGCTGAAGTAATTCAGAGCGGCCCCAAAAGAGGCAGATCTTTTGGAGTACCAACACTGTCTTTGATGATATAAGCACTAGCGTTCTAAAGACTTTAACATTCAGCGGGTGAAGCATAAACCTCAAAAACGAAAATTGAAACTTTCTGATCGGATTCGTTGAGAGCGGGTGAAGGAACCCCGGCCAAGTGTAGTTGTGGAATTTAAAAGAACCCATCCAAGCGGAGGTGCGGCGGGTGCTGTGTGCGGGTGATAAACGGGGAGTCAAGAAGGAGACGCAGGCATTGGAACGGTGGAACTGAATTTGCTTTGAACTTTGTAGATGGACAGAGGTGGAGGGAGCGGGACTTCGCTGTACAGTGAGAGTGCCAGGACATAGGTGACAGGAACGCGGTAATCAGCATCGCTGAGAAAGTTGCCGAGGTACCCAGGTTTTACACATCAGTCCAAAACCTGACGGGGGGAGATTTATATTGATTTCTCTCAAGCGCTCTCGGCGATCCGTTGATAACGCCTCCTTCCCAAACCCTGTTCCTTTTCCAGTATCGAGTACCTTCTCCGTTCACTCCGCATGCATTCGTGAGACGGATCTGAGATTCCCGCATTATTCCTTTTAAATCCCCAGAAATGAGTTTTCTGCACAGTTTGATTGTTCTCGATTTCCAGCTTGTCTCTGCTCTGAGATCCATTGATCGGTGAGACAGTAATTCACTCATTCTGTTTTATTACTCCCGTTCGTGTTAATACTCCTGCTCAACGCTCTGACAGTCAGACACATTTCAGTGACGAGTCGTGTCCGTAAGGGGCTGAGGGGTCAGAACAAGGTGGAGAACCGCAGTGACCCGGAGATGGAGAGCAGGAGGAGGTCTGTTATTTTACTTGTCACCATCTCCGGAAACTTCATCATCCTGTGGTCGGTAAAAGTTGCCGAATTCCTTTATTACACCATTGCTGGATTGGATCAAAATAATTACAACGATTCGGAATACATACTTCTACAGTCTGGACAGATGCTGTTGATATTAAGTTGCTGCACAAACACGTTTATTTATGGGGTAACTCAGTCCAAGTTCAGAGAGCAGTTCATCAGCGCAGCGAAATATCCGCTCACGTCAATTATTCAGCTAATTAATTAACAGAATATCTAAGATCTTCTCAGAGGCGGTCGCAGTGTTTTCATCTTGTTACTATAGAACTGACGGTCACCGGAGAACGAGGCAGAGGTGAGAAATAAACTGTTTTATAGCCCGAGATAGACATAGCACGGGAACAGACTCTTCGGCATCCGCAGCCCGCGACCTCCACCTTCTAACTAGTACTCAACTCATTCCAGCATTCTCTTCACCATAACCCCGCTCCCGTTACAGTCACACCCCTTCAGACAATGATAGGGTTGTTCAAAATCCGAGGACAGTTAAGACCAAATCGGCAGATATGTAACCCATTCGTCACTTTTGCACAAGAATAAAACTAAAAAGAAAGTCAACAGTCCGCACGAACTTAAAGTAAACTTTAAACTTGTCCATCGCGTTTGAACACCCTGTTGTGGAGAAATATTTAGCATCGCAGAAACCATGCACTCTGTTTATAATTGCGCAAATTCCTATGGAAAACCCAGATGCCCACTCTGCTCCAGGGAAAAAATGTCATCTCACCTCACGAGTTCGATTAAATTTCCACACGAGGAAACTGCATGTCGAATCTCCTCTGCATTCACTCCAGTACAGTCGCAAGTTTATTATCACTTTTCTCAGCTAAAACTGGTAAAGCCTGAGGTATGGACATGGGAAAGCCTGTGTAAGAACTCAGACTGAATTAAACTGTTGCAGGATTCTGTAATGTATTGGATAGCTTCTGTGTTTTCCTAGGCATCTTCTCCTTTTATCGTCTTGAATTTGTTGGCCTTTTATTGTGTAATTTTGATATTTCTGTGCTAGCCCCCTGACACACTTTTACCACAAACAACCATTCCGTTTCTGGAAGGTGGTCTCCAACATTGAAACAGGCGTTGGACGCTTCCTGTCGACATCTACTCTGCTCCGATTGTGGGGATGTCGGTAGAAGGTCATGTTCATCCATTGGTTAATCATTTCATCCATGGCAACGCTGTAGAAGTAGTTGCACTGTTTCTGACATGTGGAGAGTGTGATGGGACAGTGTGGAGTAAGATGTACTCTGTGCCTGACCCCGGAAGTGTGCAATGGGACGGTGTGGAGGGTGCTTCACTCTGTGCCTGATCCCGGAAGTGTGTGATGAGACTGTGAGGACTGAGCTTCACTCTGTGTCTGACCCTGGAAGTGCGTGATGGGACGGTGGGGAGTAAGCCATACTCTGTGTCCGACCCCTGGAACGTGTGATGGGACGGTGGGGAAGGAGCTTCACCCTGTGTCTGACCCCGGGATTGTTTGATGCGAGGATACGGAAAGACCGTCACTTAGTGTTTGACCCCGGGTGTGAGAGATTGGACGGTGTAAACAGAATTTCACTCTGCGTCTGACTCGAGGAATGTGAGATGGATGATGCAGATGGAACTGCCCTCTGATTCGGAAACAAGGAGTGTGGGATGGGAAGATGCGGAGGGAGTTTCACTCTCTGTAGGTCCCCGGGCGGGTTTGACAGGATGATGCGGTCCGAGTTGCATTGTGTTTGTGATCCCCGGAATGCTTCATAGAACGTGCAGGGTGTTTCACTCAGTGTCTGAGGAGACGAGGTCGAATGAGCTTCACTGTGTGTCTGACCCCGTGAGTGATGCGAGGATGAGGAATGAGCCTCACTGCGGGGCTGCCTCAATGTCATAGCGTTCGGCTGGAGCCGGGTCCGATGGAACATTTGGGAATGAAACCCGGAGCGCGGCCGTTAAAGGGGAGGATGGCTTTAAAGGGGCGGCGGGGAAGCGGCCAAAATGTCCCAATCCCAAACCACAGTTCACACATTCAGATGTTCACAATCTCACTCTCAGTCCGGGTCTGGGTTCCTGCAGAGATCTCAGTTCCTTCTTCCATTTCTGACTGAACTGATTGTACTGCAGATTGAAACAGATGGAAGGATACAGATGAAATAAACAGATTACACAACAGTGTCAGTAACTGGACAGTGGGTTAATGGTTCAATAACACTCACAGAGAAATATTGCCAGAAAACCCACGGATCGGCTGAAATTTTATCACATTGGTAACGCAAACACTCATCCGATCGGGAGGGTCAGTATGAGGTGCTGGAGAGCGGGGACAGGTCAGCCTGTCAGTCAATTTGATACCAGATCCAGCACTGCCAGTGATGGGTTTGTACGAAGAGCGGAGACGATAACTTCGGCACCAGAATCTGTGAAGCAGGTATTGGGCCGCCTGGAGATAAGAGAGTGTGAGGATTCAGGACACAGAGAGAGGAGGCGGTACATATCTCCAGTGTTTATCAGTAACACAATTATTGATCACATTAATGATCAGTGTCAAACACCCAGTGACTGTAAACGCGATCTCCCAAAGTCAGGTACTTATCACTAGAGTCTGTATTTTACACATCGGGTTCCTCAGAGACGCAGACACCAGTTTTAATTCTGAATTCCCCAATTTATTTCACTCATGTTCAGCGTCGTCAGTAACTCAGTGGGACGGGTGGTCGCCAGCACTGAACACCCTGGGAGCAGCATGCCCTGGATTAAACTGTACATAATGTCAGACATCTTGCACCGGAAGTCAGGATCTGTACATGTGTATTGGGGTTCTCTGTCTCTCCGGCTGTCAGCAAAATCAATGTTGTCATTGAATTCATCAAAACCATCCAATGTAAACTTCAACACCTCTGAGTTGTCTTCTATTTGCAGGCAACGTATGTGTTCATTAATCATACGCCGACTCTGAGAGGGGTATCAGTAATATCTGACAACGCAACGTGCCTACACCGTCAGGCTGTATAAACGTTAAAGTGACAGAATCAGTCCAGATTGCGTGTACAAGGAAATTTGCAAAATCTTCATGAAGCTTGTCATTCCCCGTGACGCCGCTAGTTACTCCGTTCAGTAGATACTGAAGCGGGTCAATAACTTTACTGGGAGTTTTTTACATTGCGGTCCAATAGTAACAGGGATATCAAGGAGCAGACAGGGAAACCGATCCTGGAAAGTTGCAAGAAGAACAGAGTGGTTGTGATGGGAGTTCTTAATTTCCGAAATATCGATTGGCATCTCCTTAGAGCTAGGGGTTTACTTGGAGTGGAGTTTGTTAGAACATAGAACGTAGAATAGTACAGGACATTAAAGTCCTTCGGCCGACGATTTTGTGCCGACCCTCAACCCCTGACTCCCAAATAACCCACTCCCCTTCAATTCCTCCATATCCTAGTCACTTGAACTTCTCTGGTGTATTTGCCTCCACCACTGACTCAGGCAGTGCATTCCACGCACCAACCACTCTCTGAGTGAAAAACCTTCCTCTAATATCCCCCTTAAACTTCCTTCCCACTAATAAAGCCATGTCCTCTTGTACTGTGCAGTAGTGCCCTGGGGAAGAGGCGCAGGCTGTTCACTGTGTCCATTCCTCTTAATATCTTGTACACATCTATCATGTCTCCTCTCATCCTCCTTCTTTCCAAACAGTAAAGCACTAGCTCCCTTAATCTCTGATCGTAATCCATTCTCTCTAAACCAGGCAGCATTCTGTAAATCTCCTCTGTACCCCTTCCAAAGTTTCCACGTTATGTGTGTTCGGGATAGATTCTTGACACAATACTTAGAAAGCCTGTGAAGAAATGTGGCAAAAAATTCAAAAAGATTTGTCAAACATGACCTTCCACGCACAAATCTATGTTAACTGTTCCTAATCAGACCCTGTCCATCCAGATAATTATATATACAATCTTTCAGAATACTTTCCATTAATTTACCCAGTCTGTGACGTCTGATAGTGTCAAATACGCCCCCCCCCCCGTGTGTTCCGACTTCCCTGAGGTGTTTAGTAAATAGATGGCAACCACACTACTGCCCCATCGTAGCGATGGCAATGCCAGATAGTGAGGGTATCTCGATGACAGTTTGATCTTTTCGAAACGGTGTGAGGAACATATAACACGTATAATGCTGCTATTTTCGGAGACAGTTAAAACTCGCCTGTTTGTGAAATTAGACTGAGATCCGCGTCCCCGAGGTCTCTTCTTTGGGATTTGTCACTTATTGATTTCCGTATTTTATGTGTGTTTGGAATGGCTTGATCTATTAAATAAGTTGCCCTTGCTTGTTTATCCTGTACTACTGCACCGACCTGTTATTATGGATTGTCCAGTCTGCAATAAGTTGATCTGACATAATATAATTTGTGGTATTTTGACTCCAAAAAAGGATCAAATTGTATGCATGTAAGGTGTGACTTCATTTCCAGGCTTGCATTTTAAAGCCAGATTTAGATGAATGACGTTTGCATTTGATTGTGTCTGTGTAACTATTCAGATTGTGGTGAGCGGTTACAGGGTCCTGTAATGCTTTCGATTGTCTATGTTTTTCTTGGCATTTTTTAAATTTATCGAGCTTGCTTAGATCGTGGGGATGTCTTCCATGAAGAACCATGCTCTTCCATTGGTTCACCTTTTCTTTAATAGTGGTAGTTCAGGGCTGTAGCTCAGGAGAAAATGGCATCTAACGGCGACTCATTTGCTGGCATCGTCGGAAGCAGTTCTATTTCTGACTTTAGTACCTCTCTTGTTCCCTTTTAGGTTTATTTTGAAGATCCTGGCCTGGCGTTGCACGCTGACTTCGATTATTCGCGGGAATGGACCCGCCATCGGGGTCTCACGACTGGCCGTTCTTCCACTCGGCCGAGAAGATTAGGGCGCCTTCGGAGCTTCCGGATTTCGTGGCCCTGGAAGCGGGCGGACTCGAGTTTGGTGCTTCTACAGGAAATCGGTGTCTCCTGATCGGCAGAAGATCGAAAGCAGCAAGTTGGCTGTTGGCTGTGTGCCTAGAGACCCGAGTTCTTTGGGCAGAAAAAGCGAAGCAACAGATTATTAACACCATAAATCAGCGAGTGTTTGAGTCTCGGGGCCAACACTTTTTCCCTTATTAGGGAGAGAGAGAGCCTGTGGTATGTCGAGTCACCGGGTGAGCAAATATACTTTGGGTTCTGCAATTCTGTGTCTTTATTGATGTTTTGTTGCAAGTTTGAACGCCAGCTGGTGGGGGGAATATCATTTTTTTTGCTGGTGGTATAGGGCGGGATCTTTGCTTTGCTGCTGCTTACGCGTGGGAGGGAGCAGCTGCGGGGAATGTTGTAACATTTAACTGTCATTCACTCTTTGGGACACTACTGTTTTCGTGAATGGTTCTGAAGAAAAACAATTTCAGGATGTATATTGTACACATTCCTCCGACATTAAGTAACTCTGCTTTTGAAACTA